>NW_027590530.1:220000-276000 GCF_964213995.1 Mustelus asterias
ACCATGCTACGTTGCCACTTAGTGCCCAAAGATGAATAGGTTAGGTGGATTGGCCGTGCTAAATTGACACCAACTGTGGAAGTTTCCCATCCCGCCCACCTTGGGAATTGTAACAGGCAGGGCAGGACCATGCAAAAGTCTCTCAGAGAATCCCTACAGTGCAGAAGGAGGCCATTCCGCCCATCGATTCTGCACTGACTCTCCGAAAGAGCAGCCTATCCAGGCCCTCCCCTCCACCCTATCCTGTCCCCTCCACCCTATCCCCATAACCCCGTGTATTCACCATGACTAAATCACCTCAGCCACGCTCGTCCCAAGACTGGAAATCCCGCCCCTAGTGTCCAAAGATGCGAAGGTTAGGTGGATTGGCCATGCCAAAATGATCTCTTCCTGTCCAAAGGTGGGCTATGTGTTCCCGTATTTAGTAAGGGTTTAAGATGATGAGATAGAAAGTTTGCCACAGTGCACACAAACAGGCAGCATTGGCAGCATTGTAGCTGGAAGCTTCAAATGACAAACAAATCTTCATGTCTGAAGTCAATGGATCAAAGAGTGAAAGATGGATTTCATTGGAGACAATTGTGTGGTCACCCACTTTAAAATGGATAGAACAGATTGCTTTATGAATGGGGAAAAGCTGGAAAGATTGGAGGCACAAAGAGACTTGGGGCGGTCACATCAACATAGAAAATAGGAGGAGGCCATTCAGCCCTTCGAGCCTGACCCACCATTCAACACTATCATGGCCGATCCTCTGTCTCAATGCCATACCCCAGCGCCCTCCCCATACACCTCGACACCTTTAGAGTCTAGAAATCTATCTCTTTCCTTCTTAAATATATTCAGTGACTTGGTCTCCACAGCTTTCTGTGGGAGAGAATTCCACAGGTTCACCACCCTCTGAGTGAAGAGGTTTCCCCTCATCTCAGTCCCAAATGGCCTCCCCCGTATCCTGAGACTGTGACCCCTTGTTCCAGACACCCCCAGCCGGAGGAAACAATATCCCTGTATCCAGCCTGTCCAGCACTGTCAGAATTTTATACCCTTCAATTAGATCCCCGCTCACTCTTCTACATTCCAGTGAATACAGGCCCAGCCGACCCAATCTCCCCTCAGACATCAATGCTGCCATCCCAGGAATCAGTCTGGTGAACATTCACTGCTCTCCCTCTGTGGCAGGTACATCCTTCCTCAGATAAGGAGACGAACACTGCACACAAGACTCCAGGTGTGGTCTCACCGAGGCTCTGTCCAGCTGCAGTAAGACATCCTTGCTCTTCTACTCCAATCCTCTTGCAATGAAGGCCAACATGGGTGTCACAGTGGTTAGCTCTGCTGCCTCACAGTGCAACGGACCCGGGTTCAATTTTGGTCTCGGGTCACTGCCTGTGTGGAGTTTGCACGTTCTCCCCGTGTCTGCGTGGGTTTCCTCCGGGTGCTCCGGTTTCCTCCCACACTCCAAAGATGCGCGCGTTAGGTTGATTGGCCGTTATGAATTGCCCCTTAATGCCAGGGAGATTAGGATATTGTGAGTGAGACTGTGGGACTGTTCTCTATCTGTGTGTGTGTGAGACTGTGCGTGTATCTATGTGTGTGTGTGTGTGAGACTGTGCGTGTAACTATGTGTGTGTGTGTCTGTGTGTGAGACTGTGCGTGTATCTATGTGTGTGCATCACTGCGTTTGTGTGTGTTTCACTATCTTCCTGTCTCTCAGTCCCCCAGTCCCAGAATCTGCTTCTCTTTACACAGATGCCGCCTGTCCTGCTCAGTATTCCGGCATTGACTATTTCACAACCTGAGGAGTTGTGAATGCTGCGATCATCAGCGAACATCTCACCTATGGAGGCAAGGTCAGTGATGGAGCAGCTGAAGATGGTTGGGGCCTCGGACACTCACCCTGAGGAACTCCTGCAGTGATGTCCCGGGACTGAGAGGATCGGCTTTGAGATAATCGGCACATTGGGGGAACGCTTGGAAAGCAGAGGATGCTGATTTAAGGTAAATGGCGACAGCGGCAACATGAGGCAATATCTGTGGCTTTGGAGTGATCCTTGTTGTACCCCACTATTAGCTGCTTGCCCTCCTGAATATCTCACTGTTACTCTCTGCATTACTATCTCATCCCTATCCCTCAGTGACTCTGCCTCTCTCCATCTCTCCGGGGAAATTATAATGGGGAGCAAAGAAATGGCAGAAGAATTGAACATATACTTTGGTTCTGTCTTCACAAAAGAGGCACAGATAACCTGGCAGAAATGTTAGGGAACCAATGCTTTAGTGAGAGTGTGGAATTGAATTGAAGGAAATCAGGATTAGTAAGAAAATGGTGCTGGGGGAATGAATGGGGTTAAAGGCTGACAAAGCCCCAGGGCCTGATAATCTACACCCCAGAGTATTAAAGGAAGCGGCGCTGGAAATATTGGATGCATTGCTGGTCATCTTCCAAAATTCTATAGACAAGAACAAAGAACAATACAGCACAGGAACAGGCCCTTCGGCCCTCCAAGCCCGCGCCGCTCCCCGGTCTAGGATTGAATCCTGAATCCAGGATCCCCGCCCAATTTTCCAGCCTATCTACATACCAATATCCTATCCACCGAGCTGTCCCTCACAGCTACGATGCTTTGTTCATTACAACCTATTAACTCACCCCCACCCCCCCATTCCAGACCATGTGATCTCCAGGGAGAGGCGAAAACCCAGAGTGAAAAACCCCAGGGCCAATATGGGGAAAAAAATCTGGGAAATTCCTCTCCGACCCCCTGAGGCGATCGAAACGAGTCCAGGAGATCACAATGGCCCCGATCGGAAAATGCTTCCCAACCCTAGTCATTTCCACTTCCACGACACCATATGAATTCCCTGCCCCCGAGACAGGTTCCCAACTATCCGCAGTCTCGCTCTGTACTGGCACCAGCAAGATGATCATAGAATGAAGCCTTGAAACGAGAAACAAGGAACAATTAGCCCGCGCCGCTCCCTGGTCCAAACTAGACCACTCTTTTGTATCCCTCCATTCCCACTCCGTTCATATAGCTGTCTAGATAAGTCTTAAATGTTCCCAGTGTGTCCGCCTCCACCACCTTGCCCGGCAACACATTCCAGGCCCCCACGACCCTCTGTGTAAAATATGTCCTTCTGATATCTGTGTTAAACCTCCCCCCCCTTCACCTTGAACCTGTGACCCCTCGTGAACGTCACCACCGACCCGGGGAAAAGCTTCCCACCGTTCACCCTATCTTTGCCTTTCATAATTTTATACACCTCTATTAAGTCTCCCCTCATCCTCCGTCTTTCCAAGGAGAACAACCCCAGTTTCCCCAATCTCTCCTCATAACCAAGCCCCTCCATACCAGGCAACATCCTGGTAAACCTCCTCTGTACTCTCTCCAAAGCCTCCACGTCCTTCTGGTAGTGTGGCGACCAGAACTGGACGCAGTATTCCAAATGCGGCCGAACCAACGTTCTATACATCTGCAACATCAGACCCCAACTTATGCCCCGTCCTATAAAGGCAAGCATGCCATATGCCTTCTTCACCACCTTCTCCACCTGCGACGTCACCTTCAAAGATCTGTGGACTTGCACACCCAGGTCCCTCTGCGTCTCTACACCCTTTATGGTTCTTCCATTTATCGTGTAGCTCCTCCCTACATTATTCCCACCAAAATGCATCACTTCGCATTTATCAGGATTGAACTCCATCTGCCATTTCCTTGCCCAAATTTCCAGCCTATCTATATCCTTCTGTAGCCTCTGACAATGTTCCTCACTATCTGCAAGTCCTGCCAGTTTTGTGTCGTCCGCAAACTTACTGATCACCCCAGTTCCTCCTTCTTCCAGATCATTTATATAAATCACAAACAGCAGAGGTCCCAATACAGAGCCCTGCGGTACACCACTAGTCACAGGCCTCCAGCCGGAAAAAGACCCTTCCACTACCACCCTCTGTCTTCTATGACCAAGCCAGTTCTCCACCCATCTAGCCACCTCCCCCTTTATCCCATGGGATCCAACCTTTTTCACTAGCCTACCGTGAGGGACTTTGTCAAACGCTTTACTAAAGTCCATATAGACAACATCCACGGCCCTTCCTTCGTCAACCATTTTGGTCACTTCTTCAAAAAACACCACCAGGTTAGTGAGGCATGACCTCCCTCTCACAAAACCATGTTGACTATCGTTAATGAGTTTATTCCTTTCTAAATGCGCATACATCCTATCTCTAAGAATCTTCTCCAACAACTTCCCCACCACGGACGTCATGCTCACCGGCCTATAATTACCCGGGTTATCCTTCCTACCCTTCTGAAATAACGGGACCACATTGGCTATCCTCCAATCCTCTGGGACCTCACCTGCGTCCAGTGACGAGACAAAGATTTGCGTCAGAGGCCCAACGATTTCACCTCTCATCTCCCTGAGCAGCCTTGGATAGATTCCATCAGGCCCTGGGGATTTGTCAGTCTTTATATTCTCTAACAAACCTAACACTTCCTCCTTTGTAATGGAGATTTTCTCCAACGGTTCAACACTCCCCTCAGAGACACTCCCAGTCAACACATCCCTCTCCTTTGTGAATACCGACGCAAAGTATTCATTTAGGATCTCCCCTACTTCTTTGGGCTCCAAGCATAAGTCCCCACTTTTGTCCCTGAGAGGTCCGATTTTTTCCCTAACAACCCTTTTGTTCCTAACGTATGAATAAAATGCCTTTGGATTCTCCTTAATCCTGTCTGCCAAGAACATTTCGTGGCCCCTTTTTGCTCTTCTAATTCCCCGTTTGAGTATTTTCCTACTTTCATTGTACTCCTCCAGAGCTCCCTCCGTTTTTAGCTGCTTGGACCTAATATATGCCTCTCTTTTCCTTTTGACCAGTCCCTCAATTTCCCTGGTTATCCACGGTTCTCTAATCCTACCCTTCCTATCCTTCTTTTTTACATGCACATGCTTGTCCTGAAGCCCTAACAACCGTTCCTTAAAAGACTGCCACATACCAGATGTGGATTTACCCTCAAACAGCCTCTCCCATTCAAGAGCTGCCAATTTCTGCCTGATCCCAATAAAGTTAGCCTTCCCCCAATCCAACACCTTACCCTTGGGACACCACTCATCCTTTTCCATCACTATCCTAAAGCTAACAGAATTGTGGTCACTATTTGCCACATGTTCCCCAACCAAAACTTTGAAGACCTGACCGGGCTCATTCCCCAGTACCAGGTCCAGTATAGCCCCCTCTCTAGTCGGGCTGTCCACATATTGTTCCAACGAACCCTCCTGTACACATTTTACAAATTCCTCCCCATCCAGAGTCCCTGCCCTCAGCGATTTCCAGTCTATACCAGGGAAATTGAAGTCTCCCACTACAACAACCCTATATTTCCTGCACCTATCCAGTATCTCCTGACATATCCATTCTTCCACTTCCCTTGGGCTGTTAGGGAGCCTGTAGTACACCCCCAACATAGTGATTGCGCCTTTCCTGTTTCTAAGCTCCACCCAGAGTGACTCGCTACACGACCCCTCTGAATTGTCCTCCCTCTGCACCGCTGTAATATGCTCTCCAACCAATACCGCTACTCCCCCATCTCTTTTGGCCCCTCCTCTGTCTCGCCTAAAACACTTGTACCCTGGAATATTCAGCTGCCAGTCCTGTCCCTCTTTCAACCAAGTCTCTGTCACCGCAACCACATCCAAATTCCTCGTGCGCATTAAGGCCCCAAGTTCGTCTGTTTTACCTGCTACGCTCCTTGCATTGAAGTATAAGCACTCCAGACCCCCAGGCTCAGTGAGGTCGTCCTCCCCCAGAGTGCTCTTCTTCTTTGCCAGCCTTGTCCCAGCCCCAAGCTCGTCCCCAGCCACCACACTTATAGACCTAATAGTTTGATCCCCACCCCCCTGCCATACTAGTTTAAACCCCCCCGAACTGCACTAGCAAAGCTCCCAGCCAGGATATTTGTGCCCTTCCAACTTAGTTGTGACCCGTCCTTCTTGTACAGGTGCCATCCTCTCCTGAAAACCTCCCATTGATCTATGAAAATGAAGCCCTCCCTCCTGGACCAGTCCTTTAGCCAAGCATTCATTTGAACCAACTCCCTATTCTTAGCCTCACTGGCACGAGGCATTGGGAGCAGCCCAGAGATGGCCACCCTAGTGACCCTACTTTTTAACATATTTCCCAACTCTGGACAGACTCTGGAGCAGTTCCTACAGATTGGGGGGTGGCAAATGTAACCCCACTATTTAAAATAATCTTTTCACTTGCGTGTAATTTATCCCAGAACACGGGCAGCATGGGCTTATCGAGAATGACGGGATAGTGTTGGGGTGGAGAAGTTATTCCTTCAAGTGGAAATCAGTGTAGTTTTGAAATGTGTTGAGGGTTTCTGCCTCTCCCCATTCAATCCTTCCCAACCTCTCTGTCGAGGCTCCTTCTCACTTTCTACCAGACAATTATTTGTGTTCGAGAGCGGGTGCAGAGGAGATTGAAATGAAACGGACAGACAGTTAACTTCAACACTGAGAAATGTGAAGTGATGCACTTTGGACAATAAGTTGAGGAGAGAATCCATAAACCAACTGGGAACAAGTTAAATCATGTGCAGGTAAAGGGAAACCTTTTATACCTCCATCAATCTGTGTCTCTCTCTTTTTCTCACTCTCTGTGTCTGTGTCTTCTGTCCATCTCTCCCTTTCTGGGAATATCTGAAAAATATCCACAAATATCAGGCAGCCATTTGGTGTTTCTTCCCAGTGGCCATTTCGTGTGAACGCAGCACTGAGATATTTCTGACAGAGTTGTCTCTTCACTAAAGTAACGTTAGTATTTTAAATGTGACAGATACGCAGCTATGGAGACACAAACGAGGGCTGTATTCCCAGGACAGGATAGAGGGAGCTATACTTTGTATCTGACCCCGTGCTGTACCTGTCCTGGGAGTGTTTCATGGGGACAGTGTAGAGGGAGCTTTACTCTGTATCTAACCCCGTGCTGTACCTGTCCTGCGAGTGTTTGATGGGGACAGTGGAGAGGGAGCTTTATTCTGTATCTACCCCATGCTGTACAAGTCCTGCGCATGTTTGATGGGGACAGTTTAGAGGGAGCTTTACTCTTTTTCTAACTCCATGCTTTATCTGTCCTGGGAGTGTTTGATGGGGACAATTTCAAGGGAGCTTTACTCTGTATCTAACCCCGTGATGTACCTGTCCTGGGAGTGTTTGATGGGGACAGCGGAGAGGGAGCTTTACCCTGTACCTCGCCCATGCTGTACTTGTCCTGGAAGTGATTGATGGGGACAGGAGAGAGGGAGCTTTACTTTGTATCTAAACCCATGCTGTGTCTGTCCTGGGAGTGTTTGATGGGGACAGTGTAGAGGGAACTTGACTCTGCATCAAACCCCGTGCTGTACTGTCCAGGGAGTGTTTGATAGGGACAGTGTAGAGGGAGCTTTACTCTGTACCTAACCCTGTGCTGTACCTGTCCTGGTCGTGTTTGATGTGGACAGTGTAGAGGGAGCTTTACTCTGTACCTGTCCTGCGAGTGTTTGATGGGGGATAGTGCAGAGGGAGCTTTACTCTGTATCTAACCCCGTGCTGTATCTGTCCTGGGTGTGTTTGATGGGGACAGTGTAGAGGGAGCTTTACTCTGTATCTAACCCCGTGCTGTATCTGTCCTGGGTGTGTTTGATGGGGACAGTGCAGAGGGAGCTTTACTCTGTATCTAACCCCGTGCTGTACCTGTCCTGGGTGTGTTTGATGGGGACAGTGCAGAGGGAGCTTTACTCTGTATATTACCCTGTGCTGTACCTGTCCAGGGAGTGTTTGATGGGGACAGTGCAGAGGAAGCTTTACTCTGTATCTAACTCCGTGCTGTACCTGTCCTGGGAGTGTTTGATGGGGACAGTGTAGAGGGAGCTTTACTCTGTATCTAAACCCGTGCTGTACCTGTCCTGGGAGTGTTTGATGGGGACAGTGTAGAGGGAGCTTTACTCTGTATCTAAACCCGTGCTGTACCTGTCCAGGGTGTGTTTGATGGGGACAGTGTAGAGGGGGCTTTACTCTGTATCTAAGCCCGTGCTGTACCTGTCCTGGTCGTGCTTGATGTGGACAGTGTAGAGGGAGCTTTACTCTGTATCTAACCCCGTGCTGTACCTGTCCTGGTCGTGTTTGATGTGGACAGTGTAGAGGGAGCTTTACTCTGTACCTGTCCTGCGAGTGTTTGATGGGGGATAGTGCAGAGGGAGCTTTACTCTGTATCTAACCCCGTGCTGTATCTGTCCTGGGTGTGTTTGATGGGGACAGTGTAGAGGGAGCTTTACTCTGTATCTAACCCCGTGCTGTATCTGTCCTGGGTGTGTTTGATGGGGACAGTGCAGAGGGAGCTTTACTCTGTATCTAACCCCGTGCTGTACCTGTCCTGGGTGTGTTTGATGGGGACAGTGCAGAGGGAGCTTTACTCTGTATATTACCCTGTGCTGTACCTGTCCAGGGAGTGTTTGATGGGGACAGTGCAGAGGAAGCTTTACTCTGTATCTAACTCCGTGCTGTACCTGTCCTGGGAGTGTTTGATGGGGACAGTGTAGAGGGAGCTTTACTCTGTATCTAAACCCGTGCTGTACCTGTCCTGGGAGTGTTTGATGGGGACAGTGTAGAGGGAGCTTTACTCTGTATCTAAACCCGTGCTGTACCTGTCCAGGGTGTGTTTGATGGGGACAGTGTAGAGGGGGCTTTACTCTGTATCTAAGCCCGTGCTGTACCTGTCCTGGTCGTGCTTGATGTGGACAGTGTAGAGGGAGCTTTACTCTGTATCTAACCCCGTGCTGTACCTGTCCTGGGAGTGTTTGATGGGGACAGTGTAGAGGGGGCTTTACTCTGTATCTACCCCATGCTGTACCTGTCCTGTGAGTGTTTGATGGGGACAATTTCAAGGGAGCTTTACTCTGTATCTAACCCCGTGCTGTACCTGTCCTGGGAGTGTTTGATGGGGACAGTGTAGAGGGAGCATTACTCTGTATCTAACCCCGTGCTGTTCCTGTCCTGGGAGTGTTTGATGGGGACAGTGTAGAGGGAGCTTTACTCTGTATCTCACCCCGTGCTGTACCTGTCCTGGGAGTGTTTGATGGGGACAGTGTAGAGGGAACTTTACCCTGTATCTAACCCCGTGCTGTACCTGTCCTGGGAGTGTTTGATGGGGACAGTGTAGAGGGAGCTTTACTCTGTATCTCACCCCGTGCTGTACCTGTCCTGGGAGTGTTTGATGGGGACAGTGTAGAGGGAGCTTTACTCTGCATCAAACCCCGTGCTGTACTGTCCAGGGAGTGTTTGATCGGGACAGTGTAGAGGGAGCTTTACTCTGGACCTAACCCCGTGCTGTACCTGTCCTGGGAGTGTTTGATGTGGACAGTGCAGAGGGAGCTTTACTCTGTATCTAACCCTGTGCTGCACCTGTCCTGCGAGTCTTTGATGGGGACAGTGGAGAGGGAGCTTTACTCTTTTTCTAACTCCATGCTGTACCTGTCCTGGGAGTGTTTGATGGGGAGAATTTCAAGGGAGCTTTACTCTGTATCTAACCCCGTGCTGTTCCTGTCCTGGTCGTGTTTGATGTGGACAGTGCAGAGGGAGCTTTACTCTGTATCTAACCCCGTGCTGTACCTGTCCTGGGAGTGTTTGATGTGGACAGTGCAGAGGGAGCTTTACTCTGTATCTAACCCCGTGCTGTACCTGTCCTGGGAGTGTTTGATGGGGGACAGTATAGAGGGAGCTTTACTCTGTATCTAACCCCGTGCGGTACCTGTCCTGGGTGTGTTTGATGTGGACAGTGCAGAGGGAGCTTTACTCTGTACCTGTCCTGGTCGTGTTTGATGTGGACAGTGCAGAGGGAGCTTTACTCTGTATCTAACCCTGTGCTGTACCTGTCCTGGGAGTGTGAAGCATCTTGGGATAATACTGTCCAAGGTGCTATATAAATGCAAGTTGTTGTTGTGTGTGTCTGAGTGTCAGCTTCTGTCCATGTCCAGGACACTGCAGGTAACAGAGAATGATTCACTCTGGTCTGCGATTGTACATCTCGTGTGTGTCTCAGTGTCAGCTCTGAAACATGTACAGCACTATCCCATCCTGTTTCTGTGTCTCTCTGCCTCTGTATCTGTATCTCTCCCTCTCGCTCCATCTCTCTCCCCATGACTGAAACAAACTAGAGTTTAAATCCCACACTGGGATGCTGTTCAATGTGAGTTCAGTTTCCCAGAAATAAAAATCCTCAATTAAAAATTCCTTTGACACAGCAGAGGGAACTTTTCTCAAAGTGAATTTGCGGCTGTCTTGAATTTGAACCCAAGTTTTCAATATGGGGGTGGCACAGTGATGCAGGGGTTAGCACTGCTTCCTCACAGTGCCAGGGACCCGACTTCGATTCCCAGCATGGGTCACTTTCTGACTGGAGTTTGAACGTCCTTCCCGTGTTTGTGTGGGTTTCCTCCGGGTGCTCCGGTTTCATCCCACACTCCAAAGATAGAACAAAGAAAATTACAGCACGGGAACAGGTCTTTCGGCTCTCCAAGCCTGCACCGACCATGCTGCCTGACTGAACTAAAACCCCCTACCCTTCCGGGGACCTTATCCCTCCATTCCCATCTTATTCATGTCTTTGTCAAGACGCCCTTGAAAAGTCACTATCGTATCCGTTTCCACTCCCTCCCCCGGCAACGAGTTCCAGGCACCCACCACCCTCTGTGTAAAAAACCTTTCCTCCCACATCTCCTTTAAACCTTGCCCCTCGCACCTTAAACCTCTGCCCCCGAGTAATAACTCTTCCACCCTGGGAAAAAGCTTCTGACTATCCACTCTGTCCATGCCCCTCATAATCTGGCAGACTTCTATCAGGTGTACAGGTTAGGTGGATTGGCCAAGCTAAATTGTCCCTTAGTGTCAGGAGGATTTGCTGAGGTAAATGTATGGGATTATAGGGATGGGGCCTGGGTGGGATTGTGTTCAGTGCAGACTCGATGGGCCGAATGGCCTCCTGCACTGCAGGATTCTATGAACCCTGTTCTGTATTTGGTTTGGGATTGTTTGTTGAAAAGTGTAGTTGAAGTGTTACTCTAATGCTGGAATTTAGGCTACGGGATGATTGGATCAAACACTTCAAGATAATAAGGGGAATGGAGAGGACTGATAAAGAACAACTTTTCCTGCTGGTTGGGGAGTCCAGGACTTGGGGACATTGGATTTCAAACAATGTTGAGGATTTTAGACTTGTAGTAGTGGAATTCAGAAACACTTTGCCACACCAGCTGTGATATTAGTTTGGAACTACCTTCTATAATTCGCAGTTGATGCTCAGTCGCTTATTAATGTTTAAATCTGAGGTTGATAGATGATATTTTTATACAGGAGAAGCAATTTAAAATCAATGGGTCAATGTTAAAATGGATGCAGGAACAGAGAGACCTGGGATTTCAGTTCATTTTTACATCTTAAAGATTCAACCTGGTGCTCAGAATCTGTCAGTTGAATCTACTTTTCCCGCCTGATAAAGTGTCAACAATTGTGTTGGGGAATGTGACAAAAGGTGACATTCCTGCACAGTGGGGTTGGGAGGTTGTTTGAAAGGAGATTCAGATTGTATCAGAAAGCGTCAATTAGATTGTGTCTCGTTGCAGAAGGTGCATATTTCACAGGAAATGCCCCGAGATAAAGACTAGTTTCACCGATGTCTGAGTAACTTTCAAAGTCTGCAGACGCATGAAGGGGGCAGAGATATTGTAATATTCAGAGCAGGAGATGGGGGACAATCACAGAATTGAAGATGTGAGGCCATCTCTTGTTTCCGAATGTCAGTGTTTAGCTTTTGAACTTTAGTCCTGTGCTAATAATTCCAAGTTTGCAATCCCACACTTTGCTGTTGTGAATTAGAGTTGTGAATTTTCTGAAATTGGTTGTGTAATAAAACTCGGTGCAGGATGCAATGATTCCCATTCTGTCCGCTGCTGCAAAGCCCCCGTGTCTGTCTCAGTTTCATCGTATTTATCAATGATTTGAGATCCTAGAATCATAGAATCCCTAAAGGGCAGACCATTCGGCCCATCGGGTCTGCACCGACCACAATCCCACCCAGGCCCGATTCCCGTAACCCCATATATTTACCCTGTTAATCCCCTGACACTAAGGTCAATTTATCATGGCCAATCCACCTAACCCGCACATGTTTGGACTGTGGGAGGAAACTGGAGCACCCGGAGGAAACCCACGCAGACACTGGGAGAACTCTACACTGACAGCGAGCTGAGGCTGGAATTGAACCTGGGTTCTTGGCGCTGTGCTAACCACTGTGCCACCATGCCGTTCATCATAGAATCCCTAAAGTGCAGAAGGAGGTCCTTTGGTCCATCAAGCCTGCCCCCGACAACAATACCACCCGGGCCTGAATCCCCCTAACACTAAGGGGCAATTGAGCACGGGTAATTAACCTCACCCGCACATCTTTGGAGTGTGGGAGGAAACCGGAGCACCCGGAGGAAACCCACGCAGACACTGGGAGAACGTACAAACTCCACGCAGACTGTCACCCGAGGCTGGAATTGAACGTGGGTCCTTGGTGCTGTGGGGGAGCAGTGCTAACCACTGTGCCATTATGTCGCCGGTGATGAGACAGAAAGTTTGCTACATTTCACAGAAATAGGCAGCATTTTAAGTCTTATAGCTAGAAGCTTCAAATGGCAAAGAGGTATTCCACTGCATAAGAGGCCATTCAGCTCATTGAGTCTGCACAGACTTGATGACAGAGTATCTTACCCAGGCCCTCACCCCAGCCCTATCCCCATAACCCCATTGCTAATCCATCTAACCTATATATCTTGCGAGTGTGGAAGGTAACCAGAGCACCCGGAGGAAACCCACGCAGACACGGGGAGAATGTGCAAACTCCACACAGTCACCCGAGGCTGGAATTGAACCCGGGTCCCTGGCGCTGTGAGGCAGCAGTACGAACCACTGTGCCACCCTGCCGCCCGAAAGTAAAATGTCTTAACTGAATGGTTCAAAGAGAGAAAGATGGATTTCATTGGAGACAATTGTGTGGTCACCCACTTTAAAAAGGATAGAACAGATTGCTTTATGAATGGGGAAAGGCTGGAAAGAGTGGAGGCCCAAAGAGACTTGGGGCGGTCACATCAACATAGGAAATAGGAGGAGGAGGAGGCCATTCAGCCCTTCGAGCCTGACCCACCATTCAACGCTATCATGGCCGATCCTCTGTCTCAATGCCATACCCCAGCGCTCTCCCCATACACCTCGACACCTTTAGAGTCTAGAACTCTATCTCTTTCCTTCTTAAATATATTCAGTGACTTGGTCTCCACAGCTTTCTGTGGGAGAGAATTCCACAGGTTCACCACCCTCTGAGTGAAGAGGTTTCCCCTCATCTCAGTCCCAAATGGCCTCCCCCGTATCCTGAGACTGTGACCCCTTGTTCCAGACACCCCCAGCCGGAGGAAACAATATCCCTGTATCCAGCCTGTCCAGCACTGTCAGAATTTTATACCTTTCAATTAGATCCCCGCTCACTCTTCTACATTCCAGTGAATACAGGCCCAGCCGACCCAATCTCCCCTCAGACATCAATGCTGCCATCCCAGGAATCAGTCTGGTGAACATTCACTGCTCTCCCTCTGTGGCAAGTACATCCTTCCTCAGATAAGGAGAGGAACACTGTACACAAGACTCCAGGTGTGGTCTCACCGAGGCTCTGTCCAGCTGCAGTAAGACATCCTTGCTCTTCTACTCCAATCCTCTTGCAATGAAGGCCAACATTGGTGTCACAGTTGTTAGCTCTGCTGCCTCACAGTGCAACGGACCCGGGTTCAATTCTGGTCTCAGGTCACTGTCTGTGTGGAGTTTGCACGTTCTCCCCGTGTCTGCATGGGTTTCCTCCTGGTGCTCCGGTTTCCTCCCACACTCCAAAGATGCGCGCGTTAGGTTGATTGGCCGTGATAAATTGCCCCTTAATGCCAGGGAGATTAGGATATTGTGAGTGAGACTGTGGGACTGTTCTCTATCTGTGTGTGTGTGTGAGACTGTGCGTGTATCTATGTGTGTGTGTGTGTGTGTGTTTCACTATCTTCCTGTCTCTCAGTCCCCCCAGTCCCAGAATCTGCTTCTCTTTCCACAGATGCTGCCTGTCCTGCTCAGTATTCCGGCATTGACTATTTCACAATCTGAGGAGTTGTGAATGCTGCGATCATCAGCGAACATCTCACCTATGGAGGGAAGGTCAGTGATGGAGCAGCTGAAGATGGTTGGGGCCTCGGACACTCACCCTGAGGAACTCCTGCAGTGATGTCCCGGGACTGAGAGGATCGGCTTTGAGATAATCGGCACATTGGGGGAAAGCTTGGAAAGCAGAGGATGCTGATTTAAGGTAAATGGCGACAGCGGCAACATGAGGCAATATTTGTGGCTTTGGAGTGATCCTTGTTGTACCCCACTATTAGCTGCTTGCCAACCTGAATATCTCACTGTTACTCTCTGCATTACTATCTCACCCCTATCTCTCAGTGACTCTGCCTCTCTCCATCTCTCCGGGGAAATTATAATGGGGAGCAAAGAAATGGCAGCAGAATTGAACGTATACTTTGGTTCTGTCTTCACAAAAGAGGCACAGATAACCTGGCAGAAATGTTAGGGAACCAATGGTTTAGTGAGAGTGTGGAATTGAATTGAAGGAAATCAGTATTAGTAAGAAAATGGTGCTGGGGGAATGAATGGGGTTAAAGGCTGACAAATCCCCAGGGCCTGATAATCTACATCCCAGAGTATTAAAGGAAGCGGCGCTGGAAATATTGGATGCATTGCTGGTCATCTTCCAAAATTCTATAGACTCTGGAGCAGTTCCTACAGATTGGGGGGTGGCAAATGTAACCCCACTGTTTAAAATAATCTTTTCACTTGCGTGTAATTTATCACAGAACACGGGCAGCATGGGCTTATCGAGAATGACGGGATAGTGTTGGGGTGGAGAAGTTATTCCTTCAAGTGGAAATCAGTGTAGTTTTGAAATGTGTTGAGGGTTTCTGCCTCTCTCCATTCAATCCTTCCCAACCTCTCTATCGAGGCTCCTTCTCACTTTCTACCAGACAATTATTTGTGTTCGAGAGCGGGTGCAGAGGAGATGGAAATGAAACAGACAGACAGTTAACTTCAACACTGTATCTGTCCTGGGAGTGTATGAAGGGGAGTGTCGAGGCAGCTTTACTCTGCATCGAAAGCCTTGCTGTATCTGTCCTGGGAGTATTTAATGGCGACATTGTAGAGGGAGATTTACTCTGTATCTAACTCCATGCTGTATCAATCCTGGGAGTGTTTTGATGTGGGAAAGTGCAGAGGGAGCTTTACTCTGTATCTAACCCCGTGGTGTACCTGTCCTGGGAGTGTTTGAAGGGGACAGTGTAGAGGGAGCTTTACTCTGTATCTAACCCCGTGCTGCACCTGTCCTGGGAGTGTTTGATGGGAACAGTATGGAGGGAGCTTTACACTGTATCTAACCCCGTGCTGTACCTATCCTGGGAGTGTTTGATGGGGACATTGGAGAGGGAGCTTTACTCTGTATCTCGCCCCGTGCTCAAACTGTCCTGGGAGTGTTTGAAGGGGACCCGTGTTGAGGGAGCTTTACTCTGTACCTAACCCTGTGCTGTCCCTGTCCTGGGAGTGTTTGATGGGGACAGTGTAGAGGGAGCTTTACTCTGGATCTAACCCCATGCTGTACCTGTCCTGGGAGTGTTTGAAGGGGACAGTGTAGAGGGAGCTTTACTCTGTATCGAACCCCGTGCTGTACCTGTCCTGGGAGTGTTTTTTGGGGACAGTGTCGAGGGAGCTTTACTCTGTGTCTAACTCCATGCTGTATCAATCCTGGGAGTGTTTGATGTGGGACAGTGTAGAGGGAGCTTTACTCTGTATCGAACCCCGTGCTGTATATGTCCTGGGAGTGTTTGATGGGAACAGTGTAGTGGGAGCTTTACTCTGTATCACACCCCGTGCTGTACCTGTCCTGGGAGTGTTTGAAGGGGACAGTGTGGAGGGAGCTTTACTCTGTATCTAGTCCCGTGCTGTACCTGTCCTGTGAGTGTTTGATGGGGACAGTGTAGAGGGAGCTTTACTCTGGATCTAACCCCGTGCTGTACCTGTCCAGGGAGTGTTTGAACGGGACAGTGTAGAGGGAGCTTTACTCTGTATCTAACTCCGTGCTGTACCTGTCCTGCGAGTGTTTGATGGGGACAGTGTCGAGGGAGCTTTACTCTGTTTCTAACCCCGTGCTGTCCCTGTCCTGGGAGTGTTTGATGCGGACAGTGTCGAGGGAGCTTTACTCTGGATCTAACCCCGTGCTGTACCTGTCCTGTGAGTGTTTGATGGGGACAGTGTCGAGGGAGCTTTACTCTGTATCTAACCCCGTGCTGCACCTGTCCTGAGTGTGTTTCATGGGGTCAGTGTACAGGGAGCTTTACTCTGTATCTAATCCCGTGCTGTCTCTGTCCTGGGTGTGTTTGATGGGGACAGTGTCGAGGGAGCTTTACTCTGTATCTAACACCGTGCTGTCCCGGTCCTGGGAGTGTTTGATGGGGACAGTGTCGAGGGAGCTTTACTCTGTATCTAACACCGTGCTCTCCCTGTCCTGGGAGTGTTTGATGCGGACAGTGTAGAGGGAGCTTTACTCTGTATCTAATCCCGTGCTGTATCTGTCCTGGGAGTGTTTGATGGGGGACAGTGTCGAGGGAGCTTTACTCTGTATCTAACACCGTGCTGTCCCTGTCCTGGGAGTGTTTGATGGGGACAGTGTAGAGGGAGCTTTACCCTGTGTCTAACTCCATGCTGTATCAATCCTGGGAGTGTTTGATGTGGGACAGTGTAGAGGGAGCTTTACTCTGTATCTAACCCCGTGCTGTATCTGTCCTGGGAGTGTTTGATGGGGACAGTGTAGAGGGAGCTTCACTCTGTATCTAACCCCGTGCTGTACCTGTCCTGCGAGTGTTTGATGGGGACAGTGTCGAGGGAGCTTTACTCTGTATCTAACCCCGTGCTGTCCCTGTCCTGAGAGTGTTTGATGCGGACAGTGTAGAGGGAGCTTCACTCTGTATCTAACCCCGTGCTGTACCTGTCCTGCGAGTGTTTGATGGGGACAGTGTCGAGGGAGCTTTACTCTGTATCTAACCCCGTGCTGTCCCTGTCCTGAGAGTGTTTGATGCGGACAGTGTAGAGGGAGCTTTACTCTGGATCGAACCCCGTGCTGCACCTGTCCTGAGTGAGTTTCATGGGGTCAGTGTACAGGGAGCTTTACTCTGTATCTAATCCCGGGCTGTCTCTGTCCTGGGTGTGTTTGATGGGGACAGTGTCGAGGGAGCTTTACTCTGTATCTAACACCGTGCTGTACCTGTCCTGGGAGAGTTTGATGGGGACAGTGTCGAGGGAGCTTTACTCTGTATCTATCCCCGTGCTGTACCTGTCCTGGGAGTGTTTGAAGGGGACAGTGTAGAGTGAGCTTTACTTTGTATCTAACCCCGTGCTGTATCTGTCCTGGGAGTGTTTGATGGGAACAGTGTAGTGGGAGCTTTACTCTGTATCTAACCCCGTGCTGCACCTGTCCTGAGTGTGTTTGATGGGGACAGTGGAGAGGGAGCTTCTCTATCTTTCTAACCCCGTGCTGTACCTGTCCAGGGAGTGTTTGAAGGGGACAGTGCAGAGGGAGCTTTACTCTGTATCTAACCCCGTGCTGTACCTGTCCTGGGAGTGTTTGATGGGGACGGAGTCGAGGGAGCTTTACTCTGTATCTAACCCCATGCTGTACCTGTCCTGAGTGTGTTTGGTGAGGACAGTTTAGAGGGAGCTGTACTCTGTATCTAACCCCGTGCTGTACCTGTCCTGGGAGTGTTTGAAGGGGACAGTGTAGAGGGAGCTTTACTCTGGATCTAACCCCGTGCTGTCTCTGTCCTGGGAGTGTTTGATGGGGACAGTGTAGAGGGAGCTTTATTCTGTATCTAATCCCGGGCTCTATCTGTCCTGGGAGTGTTTGATGGGGACAGTGTAGAGGGAGCTTTACTCTGTATCTAATCCCGTGCTGCACCTGTCCTGAGTGTGTTTCATGGGGACAGTGTACAGGGAGCTTTACTCTGTATCTAATCCCGTGCTGTATCTGTCCTGGGTGTGTTTGATGGGGACAGTGTAGAGGGAGCTTTACTCTGTATCTAATCCCGTGCTGTATCTGTCCTGGGTGTGTTTCATGGGGACACTGTACAGGGAGCTTTACTCTGTATCTAACCCCGTGCTGTACCTGTCCTGAGTGTGTTTGGTGGGGACAGTTTAGAGGGAGCTTTACTCTGTATCTAACACCGTGCTGTACCTGTCCTGGGAGTGTTTGATGGGGACAGCGTAGAGGGAGCTTTACTCTGTATCGAACCCCGTGCTGTACCTGTCCTGGGAGTGTTTGATGGAGACAGTGTGGAGGGAGCTTTACTCTGTATCTAACCCCGTGCTGTACCTGTCCTCGGAGTGTTTGATGGGGATAGTGTAGAGGGATCTTTATTCTGTATCTAATCCCGGGCTGTATCTGTCCTGGCAGTGTTTGATGGGGACAGCGTAGAGGGAGCTTTACTCTGTATCGAAACCCGTGCTGTACCTGTCCTGGGAGTGTTTTTTGGGGACAGTGTCGAGGGAGCTTTCCTCTGTGTCTAACTCCATGCTGTATCAATCCTGGGAATGTTTGATGTGGGACAGTGTAGAGGGAGCTTTACTCTGTATCTAACCCCGTTCTGTAACTGTCCTGGGTGTCTTTGATGGGGACAGTGTCGAGGGAGCTTTACTCTGTATCTAACCCCGTGCTGTATCTGACCTGGGAGTGTTTGATGCGGACGGTGTCGAGGGAGCTTTACTCTGTATCTAACCCCGTGCTGTACCTGTCCTGGGAGTGTTTGATGGGTATAGCGTAGAGGGAGCTTTACTCTGTATCAAACCCCGTGCTGTACCTTTCCTGGGAGTGTTTTTTGGGGACAGTGTCGAGGGAGCTTTACTCTGTGTCTAACTCCATGCTGTATCAATCCTGGGAATGTTTGATGTGGGACAGTGTAGAGGGAGATTTACTCTGTATCTAACCCCGTGCTGCACCTGTCCTGAGTGTGTTTGATGGGGACAGTGTAGAGGGAGCTTTACTCTGTATCTAATCCCGTGCTGCACCTGTCCTGGGTGTGTTTCATGGGGACAGTGTAGAGGGAGCTTTACTCTGTATCTAACCCCTTGTTGTACCTGTCCTGGGATTGTTTGATGGGGACAGTGTCGAGGGAGCTTTACTCTGTATCTAACCCCGTGCTGTACCTGTCCAGGGAGTGTTTGATGGGGACAGTGCAGAGGGAGCTTTACCCTGTACATAGCCCATGCTGTCCTTGTCCTGGGAGTGATTGAAGGGGTCAGTGTCGAGGGAGCTATACTTTGTATCTAACCCCGTGCTGTACCTGTCCTGGGAGTGTTTGATAGGGACAGTGTAGAGGGAACTTTACTCTGTACCTAACCCCGTGCTCTTCCTGTCCTGGTCGTGTTTGATGTGGACAGTGTAGAGGGAGCTTTACTCTGTACCTGTCCTGCGAGTGTTTGATGGGGGACAGTGCAGAGGGAGCTTTACTCTGTATCTAACCCCGTGCTGTACCTGTCCTGGGAGTGTTTGATGGGGACAGTGTAGAGGGAGCTTTACTCTGTACCTGTCCTGCGAGTGTTTGATGGGGGACAGTGCAGAGGGAGCTTTACTCTGTATCTAACCCCGTGCTGTACCTGTCCTGGGAGTGTTTGATGGGGACAGTGCAGAGGGAGATTTACTCTGTATCTAACCCTGTGCTGTACCTGTCCAGGGAGTGTTTGATGGGGACAGTGTAGAGGGAGCTTTACTCTGTATCTAACCTAGTGCTGTACCTGTCCTGGGAGTGTTTGATGGGGACAGTGTCGAGGGAGCTTTACTCTGTATCTAACCCCGTGCTGTACCTGTCCTGGGAGTGGTTGATGGGGATAGTGTAGAGGGATCTTTATTCTGTATCTAATCCCGGGCTGTATCTGTCCTGGCAGTGTTTGATGGGGACAGCGTAGAGGAAGCTTTACTCTGTATCGAACCCCGTGCTGTACCTGTCCTGGGAGTGTTTGATGGGGACAGTGTAGAGGGAGCTTTACTCTGTATCTAAGCCCGTGCTCTACCTGTCCTGGTCGTGTTTGATGTGGACAGTACAGAGGGAGCTTTACTCTGTATCTAACCCTGTGCTGTACCTGTCCTGGGAGTGTGAAGCATCTTGGGATAATACTGTCCAAGGTGCTATATAAATGCAAGTTGTTGTTGTGTGTGTCTGAGTGTCAGCTTCTGTCCATGTCCAGGACACTGCAGGTAACAGAGAATGATTCACTCTGATCTGCGATTGTACATCTCGTGTGTGTCTCAGTGTCAGCTCTGAAACATGTACAGCACTATCCCATCCTGTTTGTGTGTCTCTCTGCCTCTGTATCTGTATCTCTCCCTCTCGCTCCATCTCTCTCCCCATGACTGAAACAAACTAGAGTTTAAATCCCACACTGGGATGCTGTTCAATGTGAGTTCAGTTTTCCCAGAAATAAAAATCCTCAATTAAAAATTCCTTTGACACAGCAGAGGGAACTTTTCTCAAAGTGAATTTGCGGCTGTCTTGAATTTGAACCCAAGTTTTCAATTTGGGGGTGGCACAGTGATGCAGGGTTTAGCACTGCTTCCTCACAGTGCCAGGGACCCGCCTTCGATTCCCAGCATGGGTCACTTTCTGACTGGAGTTTGAACGTCCTTCCCGTGTTTGTGTGGGTTTCCTCCGGGTGCTCCGGTTTCATCCCACACTCCAAAGATAGAACAAAGAAAATTACAGCACGGGAACAGGTCTTTCGGCTCTCCAAGCCTGCACCGACCATGCTGCCTGACTGAACTAAAACCCCCTACCCTTCCGGGGACCATATCCCTCCATTCCCATCTTATTCATGTCTTTGTCAAGACGCCCTTGAAAAGTCACTATCGTATCCGTTTCCACTCCCTCCCCCGGCAACGAGTTCCAGGCACCCACCACCCTCTGTGTAACACAACTTTCCTCCCACATCTCCTTTAAACCTTGCCCCTCGCACCTTAAACCTCTGCCCCCGAGTAATAACTCTTCCACCCTGGGAAAAAGCTTCTGACTATCCACTCTGTCCATGCCCCTCATAATCTGGCAGACTTCTATCAGGTGTACAGGTTAGGTGGATTGGCCAAGCTAAATTGTCCCTTAGTGTCAGGAGGATTAGCTGAGGTAAATGTATGGGATTATAGGGATGGGGCCTGGGTGGGATTGTGGTCAGTGCAGACTCGATGGGCCGAATGGCCTCCTGCACTGCAGGATTCTATGAACCCTGTTCTGTATTTGGTTTGGGATTGTTTGTTGAAAAGTGTAGTTGAAGTGTTACTCTGTAATGCTGGAATTTAGGCTACGGCATGATTGGATCAAACACTTCAAGATAATAAGGGGAATGGAGAGGACTGATAAAGAACAACTTTTCCTGCTGGTTGGGGAGTCCAGGACTTGGGGACATTGGATTTCAAACAATGTTGAGGATTTTAGACTTGCAGGAGTGGAATTCAGAAATACTTTCCCACACCAGCTGTGATATTAGTTTGGAACTACCTTCTATAATTCGCAGTTGATGCTCAGTCGCTTATTAATGTTTAAATCTGAGGTTGATAGATGATATTTTTATACAGGAGAAGCAATTTAAAATCAATGGGTCAATGTTAAAATGGATGCAGGAACAGAGAGACCTGGGCTTTCAGTTCATTTTTACATCTTAAAGATTCAACCTGGTGCTCAGAATCTGTCAGTTGAATCTACTTTTCCTGCCTGGTAAAGTGTCAACAATTGTGTTGGGGAATGTGACAAAAGGTGACATTCCTGCACAGTGGGGTTGGGAGGTTGTTTGAAAGGAGATTCAGATTGTATCAGAAAGCGTCAATTAGATTGTGTCTCGTTGCAGAAGGTGCATATTTCACAGGAAATGCCCCGAGATAAAGACTAGTTTCACCGATGTCTGAGTAACTTTCAAAGTCTGCAGACGCATGAAGGGGGCAGAGATATTGTAATATTCAGAGCAGGAGATGGGGGACAATCACAGAATTGAAGATGTGAGGCCAGCTCCTGTTTCTGAATGTCAGTGTTTAGCTTTTAAACTTTAGTCCTGTGCTAATAATTCCAAGTTTGCAATCCCACACTTTGCTGTTGTGAATTAGAGTTGTGAATTTTCTGAAGTTGGTTGTGTAATAAAACTCGGTGCAGAATGCAATGATTCCCATTCTGCCTGCTGCTGCAAAGCCCCCGTGTCTGTCTCAGTTTCATCGTATTTATCAATGATTTGAGATCCTAGAATCATAGAATCCCTAAAGGGCAGACCATTCGGCCCATCGAGTCTGCATCGACCACAATCCCACCCAGGCCCGATTCCCGTAACCCCATATATTTACCCTGTTAATCCCCTGACACTAAGGTCAATTTATCATGGCCAATCCACCTAACCCGCACATGTTTGGACTGTGGGAGGAAACTGGAGCACCCGGAGGAAACCCACGCAGACACTGGGAGAACTCTACACTGACAGCGAGCTGAGGCTGGAATTGAACCTGGGTTCTTGGCGCTGTGCTAACTACTGTGCCACCATGCCGTTCATCATAGATTCCCTAAAGTGCAGAAGGAGGTCCTTTGGCCCATCAAGCCTGCCCCCAACAACAAGACCACCCGGGCCTGAATCCCCCTAACAATAAGGGGCAATTGAGCACGGCCAATTAACCTCACCCGCACATCTTTGGAGTGTGGGAGGAAACCGGAGCACCCGGAGGAAACCCACGCAGACACTGGGAGAACGTACAAACTCCACACAGACAGTCACCCGAGGCTGGAATTGAACGTGGGTCCTTGGTGCTGTGGCGGAGCAGTGCTAACCATTGTGCCATCATGTCGCCCGGTGATGAGACAGAAAGTTTGCTACATTTCACAGAAATAGGCAGCATTTTAAGTCTTATAGCCAGAAGCTTCAAATGGCAAAGAGGTATTCCACTGCATAAGAGGCCATTCAGCTCATTGAGTCTGCACAGACTTGATGACAGAGTATCTTACCCAGGCCCTCACCCCAGCCCTATCCCCATAACCCCATTGCTAATCCATCTAATCTATATATCTTGCGAGTGTGGAAGGTAACCAGAGCACCCGGAGGAAACCCACGCAGACACGGGGAGAATGTGCAAACTCCACACAGTCACCCGAGGCTGGAATTGAACCCGGATCCCTGGCGCTGTGAGGCAGCAGTACGAACCACTGAGCCATCGTGCCGCCCTAAAGTAAAATGTCTTAACTGAATGGTTCAAAGAGTGAAAGATGGATTTCATTGGAGACAATTGTGTGGTCACCCACTTTAAAAAGGATAGAACAGATTGCTTTATGAATGGGGAAAGGCTGGAAAGAGTGGAGGCCCAAAGAGACTTGGGGCGGTCACATCAACATAGAAAATAGGAGGAGGAGGAGGCCATTCAGCCCTTCGTGCCTGACCCACCATTCAACGCTATCATGGCCGATCCTCTGTCTCAATGCCATACCCCAGCGCTCTCCCCATACACCTCGACACCTTTAGAGTCTAGAAATCTATCTCTTTCCTTCTTAAATATATTCAGTGACTTGGTCTCCACAGCTTTCTGTGGGAGAGAATTCCACAGGTTCATCACCCTCTGAGTGAAGAGGTTTCCCCTCATCTCAGTCCCAAATGGCCTCCCCCGTATCCTGAGACTGTGACCCCTTGTTCCAGACACCCCCAGCCGGAGGAAACAATATCCCTGTATCCAGCCTGTCCAGCACTGTCAGAATTTTATACCTTTCAATTAGATCCCCGCTCACTCTTCTACATTCCAGTGAATACAGGCCCAGCCGACCCAATCTCCCCTCAGACATCAATGCTGCCATCCCAGGAATCAGTCTGGTGAACATTCACTGCTCTCCCTCTGTGGCAAGTACATCCTTCCTCAGATAAGGAGAGGAACACTGTACACAAGACTCCAGGTGTGGTCTCACCGAGGCCCTGTCCAGCTGCAGTAAGACATCCTTGCTCTTCTACTCCAATCCTCTTGCAATGAAGGCCAACATGGGTGTCACAGTGGTTCGCTCTGCTGCCTCACAGTGCAACGGACCCGGGTTCAATTCTGGTCTCAGGTCACTGTCTGTGTGGAGTTTGCACGTTCTCCCCGTGTCTGCATGGGTTTCCTCCTGGTGCTCCGGTTTCCTCCCACACTCCAAAGATGCGCGCATTAGGTTGATTGGCCGTGATAAATTGCCCCTTAATGCCAGGGAGATTAGAATATTGTGAGTGAAACTGGGAGTGTTCTCTATTTGTGTGTGTCTGCGTGTGAGACTGTGCGTGTACCTGTGTGTGTGTGTGTGTGTGTGTGCATCACTGTGTTTGTTGTCAGTGAGTTTGTGTGTGTTTCACTATCTTCCTGTCTCTCAGTCCCCCCAGTCCCAGAATCTGCTTCTCTTTACACAGATGCTGCCTGTCCTGCTCAGTATTCCGGCATTGACTATTTCACAATCTGAGGAGTTGTGAATGCTGCGATCATCAGCGAACATCTCACCTATGGAGGGAAGGTCAGTGATGGAGCAGCTGAAGATGGTTGGGGCCTCGGACACTCACCCTGAGGAAGTCCTGCAGTGATGTCCCGGGACTGAGAGGATCGGCTTTGAGATAATCGGCACATTGGCGGAAAGCTTGGAAAGCAGAGGATGCTGATTTAAGGTAAATGGCGACAGCGGCAACATGAGGCAATATCTGTGGCTTTGGAGTGATCCTTGTTGTACCCCACTATTAGCTGCTTACCCACCTGAATATCTCACTGTTACTCTCTGCATTACTCTCTCATCCCTATCTCTCAGTGACTCTGCCTCTCTCCATCTCTCCGGGGAAATTATAATGGGGAGCAAAGAAATGGCAGCAGAATTGAACATATACTTTGGTTCTGTCTTCACAAAAGAGGCACAGATAACCTGGCAGAAATGTTAGGGAACCAATGGTTTAGTGAGAGTGTGGAATTGAATTGAAGGAAATCAGTATTAGTAAGAAAATGGTGCTGGGGGAATGAATGGGGTTAAAGGCTGACAAATCCCCAGGGCCTGATAATCTACATCCCAGAGTATTAAAGGAAGCGGCGCTGGAAATATTGGATGCTTTGCTGGTCATCTTCCAAAATTCTATAGACTCTGGAGCAGTTCCTACAGATTGGGGGGTGGCAAATGTAACCCCACTATTTAAAATAATCTTTTCACTTGCGTGTAATTTATCACAGAACACGGGCAGCATGGGCTTATCGAGAATGACGGGATAGTGTTGGGGTGGAGAAGTTATTCCTTCAAGTGGAAATCAGTGTAGTTTTGAAATGTGTTGAGGGTTTCTGCCTCTCCCCATTCAATCCTTCGCAACCTCTCTGTCGAGGCTCCTTCTCACTTTCTACCAGACAATTATTTGTGTTCGAGAGTGGGTGCAGAGGAGATGGAAATGAAACAGACAGACAGTTAACTTCAACACTGTATCTGTCCTGGGAGTGTATGAAGGGGAGTGTCGAGGCAGCTTTACTCTGCATCTAAAGCCTTGCTGTATCTGTCCTGGGAGTATTTAATGGCGGCAGTGTAGAGGGAGCTTTACTCTGTGTCTAACTCCATGCTGTATCAATCCTGGGAGTGTTTTGATGTGGGAAAGTGCAGAGGGAGCTTTACTCTCTATCTAACCCCGTGCTGTACCTGTCCTGGGAGTGTTTGAAGGGGACAGTGTAGAGGGAGCTTTACTCTGTATCTAACCCCGTGCTGTAACTGTCCTGGGTGTGTTTGATGGGAACACTGTGGAGGGAGCTTTCCTCTGTATCTAACCCCGTGCTGTACCTGTCCTGGGTGTGTTTGATGGGGACAGAGTAGAGGGAGCTTTACTCTGTATCTAACCCCGTGCTGTAACTGTCCTGGGTGTGTTTGATGGGGGACAGTGTAGAGGGAGCTTTACTCTGTATCTAACCCCGTGGTGTACCTGTCCTGGGAGTGTTTGATGGGGACAGTGTAGAGGGAGCTTTACTCTGTATCTAACCCCGTGCTGTACCTGTCCTGGGTGTGTTTGATGGGGACAGTGTAGAGGGAGCTTTACTCTGTATCTAACCCCGTGCTGTAACTGTCCTGGGTGTGTTTGATGGGAACACTGTGGAGGGAGCTTTACTCTGTATCTAACCCCGTGGTGTACCTGTCCTGGGAGTGTTTGATGGGGATATTGGAGAGGGAGCTTTACTCTGTATCTAACCCCGTGCTGTACCTGTCCTGGGAGTGTTTGATGGGGACATTGGAGAGGGAGCTTTACTCTGTATCTAACCCCGTGCTGTACCTGTCCTGGGAGTGTTTGATGGGGACATTGGAGAGGGAGCTTTACTCTGTATCTAACCCCGTGCTGTAACTGTCCTGGGTGTGTTTGATGGGGACAGTGTAGAGGGAGCTTTACTCTGTATCTAACCCCGTGCTGTACCTGTCCTGGGAGTGTTTGATGGGGATATTGGAGAGGGAGCTTTACTCTGTATCTAACCCCGTGCTGTACCTGTCCTGGGAGTGTTTGATGGGGACATTGGAGAGGGAGCTTTACTCTGTATCTCGCCCCGTGCTGCACCTGTCCTGGGAGTGTTTGAAGGGGACCCGTGTTGAGGGAGCTTTACTCTGTACCTAACCCTGTGCTGTATCTGTCCTTGGAGTGTTTCATGGCGACAGTGTAGAGGGAGCTTTACTCTGTACTAACCTCGTGCTGTACCTGTCATGGGAGTGTCTGAAGGGGACAGTGTAGAGGGAGCTTTATTCTGTATCTAACTCCGTGCTGTACCTGTCCTGGGAGTGTTTTCTGGGGACAGTGTACAGCGAGCTTTACTCTGTATCTAATCCCGTGCTGCACCTGTCCTGAGTGTGTTTCATGGGGACAGTGTCGAGGGAGCTTTACTCTGTATCTAACCCCGTGCTGTCCCTGTCCTGGGAGTGTTTGATGCGGACAGTGTCGAGGGAGCTTTACTCTGTATCTAACCCCGTGCTGCACCTGTCCTGAGTGTGTTTGATGGGGATAGTGTACAGCGAGCTTTACTCTGTATCGAACCCCGTGCTGTAGCTGTCCTGGGAGTGTTTGATGGGGGCGGTGTAGAGGGAGCTTTACTCTGTGTCTAACCCCGTGCTGTACCTGAACTGAGTGTGTTTGGTGAGGACAGTTTAGAGGGAGCTGTACTCTGTATCTAACCCCGTGCTGTACCTGTCCTGAGTGTGTTTGATGGGGACAGTGTACAGCGAGCTTTACTCTGTATCTAATCCCGTGCAGCACCTGTCCTGGGAGTGTTTCCTGGGGACAGTGTCGAGGGAGCTTTTCTCTGTATCTAACCCCGTGCTGTATCTGTCCTGGGTGTGTTTGATGGGGACAGTGCAGAGGGAGCTTTACTCTGTATCTAACCCCGTGCTGTACCTGTCCTGGGAGTGTTTGATGGGGGACAGTATAGAGGGAGCTTTCCTCTGTGTCTAACCCCGTGCTGCACCTGTCCTGGGTGTGTTTGATGGGAACAGTGTGGAGGGAGCTTTACTCTGTATCTAACCCCGTGCTGCACCTGTCCCGAGTGTGTTTGATGGGGACAGTGTACAGCGAGCTTTACTCTGTATCTAACCCCGTGCAGCACCTGTCCTGGGAGTGTTTCATGGGGACAGTGTCGAGGGAGCTTTTCTCTGTATCTAACCCCGTGCTGTATCTGTCCTGGTTGTGTTTGATGGGGACAGTGGAGAGGGAGCTTTCCTCTGTATCTAACCCCGTGCTGCACCTGTCCTGAGTGTGTTTGATGGGGACAGTGTACAGCGAGCTTTACTCTGTATCTAACCCCGTGCTGTACCTGTCCTGGGATTGTTTGATGGGGACGGTGTAGAGGGAGTTTATTCTGTGTCTAATCCCGTGCTGTACCTGTCCTGAGTGTGTTTGCTGGGAACAGTTTAGAGGGAGCTTTACTCTGTATCTCACCCCGTGCTGTACCTGTCCTGGGAGTGTTTGATGGGGATATTGGAGAGGGAGCTTTACTCTGTATCTAACCCCGTGCTGTACCTGTCCTGGGAGTGTTTGATGGGGACATTGGAGAGGGAGCTTTACTCTGTATCTCGCCCCGTGCTGCACCTGTCCTGGGAGTGTTTGAAGGGGACCCGTGTTGAGGGAGCTTTACTCTGTACCTAACCCTGTGCTGTATCTGTCCTTGGAGTGTTTCATGGCGACAGTGTAGAGGGAGCTTTACTCTGTACTAACCTCGTGCTGTACCTGTCATGGGAGTGTCTGAAGGGGACAGTGTAGAGGGAGCTTTATTCTGTATCTAACTCCGTGCTGTACCTGTCCTGGGAGTGTTTTCTGGGGACAGTGTACAGCGAGCTTTACTCTGTATCTAATCCCGTGCTGCACCTGTCCTGAGTGTGTTTCATGGGGACAGTGTCGAGGGAGCTTTACTCTGTATCTAACCCCGTGCTGTCCCTGTCCTGGGAGTGTTTGATGCGGACAGTGTCGAGGGAGCTTTACTCTGTATCTAACCCCGTGCTGCACCTGTCCTGAGTGTGTTTGATGGGGATAGTGTACAGCGAGCTTTACTCTGTATCGAACCCCGTGCTGTAGCTGTCCTGGGAGTGTTTGATGGGGGCGGTGTAGAGGGAGCTTTACTCTGTGTCTAACCCCGTGCTGTACCTGAACTGAGTGTGTTTGGTGAGGACAGTTTAGAGGGAGCTGTACTCTGTATCTAACCCCGTGCTGTACCTGTCCTGAGTGTGTTTGATGGGGACAGTGTACAGCGAGCTTTACTCTGTATCTAATCCCGTGCAGCACCTGTCCTGGGAGTGTTTCCTGGGGACAGTGTCGAGGGAGCTTTTCTCTGTATCTAACCCCGTGCTGTATCTGTCCTGGGTGTGTTTGATGGGGACAGTGCAGAGGGAGCTTTACTCTGTATCTAACCCCGTGCTGTACCTGTCCTGGGAGTGTTTGATGGGGGACAGTATAGAGGGAGCTTTCCTCTGTGTCTAACCCCGTGCTGCACCTGTCCTGGGTGTGTTTGATGGGAACAGTGTGGAGGGAGCTTTACTCTGTATCTAACCCCGTGCTGCACCTGTCCCGAGTGTGTTTGATGGGGACAGTGTACAGCGAGCTTTACTCTGTATCTAACCCCGTGCAGCACCTGTCCTGGGAGTGTTTCATGGGGACAGTGTCGAGGGAGCTTTTCTCTGTATCTAACCCCGTGCTGTATCTGTCCTGGTTGTGTTTGATGGGGACAGTGGAGAGGGAGCTTTCCTCTGTATCTAACCCCGTGCTGCACCTGTCCTGAGTGTGTTTGATGGGGACAGTGTACAGCGAGCTTTACTCTGTATCTAACCCCGTGCTGTACCTGTCCTGGGATTGTTTGATGGGGACGGTGTAGAGGGAGTTTATTCTGTGTCTAATCCCGTGCTGTACCTGTCCTGAGTGTGTTTGCTGGGAACAGTTTAGAGGGAGCTTTACTCTGTATCTCACCCCGTGCTGTACCTGTCCTGGGAGTGTTTGAAGGGGACAGTGTACAGCGAGCTTTACTCTGTATCTAACCCCGTGCTGTACCTGTCCTCGGAGCGTTTGATGGGGATAGTGTAGAGGGATCTTTATTCTGTATCTAATCCCGGGCTGTAACTGTCCTGGGTGTCTTTGATGGGGACAGTGTCGAGGGAGCTTTACTCTGTATCTAACCCCGTGCTGTGCCTGTCCTGAGTGTGTTTGATGGGGACAGTGTCGAGGGAGCTTTACTCTGTATCTAACCCCGTGCTGCACCTGTCCTGAGTGTGTTTGATGGGGACAGTGTACAGCGAGCTTTACTCTGTATCTAATGCCGTGCTGCACCTGTCCTGGGAGTGTTTCATGGGGACAGTGTAGAGGGAGCTTTACTCTGTATCTAACCCCTTGTTGTACCTGTCCTGGGATTGTTTGATGGGGACAGTGTCGAGGGAGCTTTACTCTGTATCTAACCCCGTGCTGTATCTGTCCTGGGAGTGTTTGATGCGGACAGTGTCGAGGGAGCTTTACTCTGTGTCTAACCCTGTGCTGCACCTGTCCTGAGTGTGTTTGATGGAGACAGTGTACAGCGAGCTTTACTCTGTATCTAACCCCGTGCTTTACCTGTCCTGAGTGTGTTTGGTGGGGACAGTGTCGAGGGAGCTTTTCTCTGTATCTAACCCCGTGCTGTATCTGTCCTGGGAGTGTTTGATGGGGACGGTGTAGAGGGAGCTTAACTCTGTATCTCACCCCGTGCTTTCCCTGTCCTGAGTGTGTTTGATGGGGACAGTGTCGAGGGAGCTTTACTCTGTATCTAACCCCGTGCTGTACCTGTCCTGGGAGTGTTTGATGGGGACGGTGTAGAGGGAGCTTAACTCTGTATCTAATCCCGTGCTGCACCTGTCCTGGGAGTGTTTGATGGGGACAGTGTAGAGGGAGCTTTACTCTGTATCTAATCCCGTGCTGTATCTGTCCTGGGAGTGTTTGATGGTGACAGTGCAGAGGGAGCTTTACTCTGTATCTAATCCCGTGCTGTACCTGTCCTGGGAGTGTTTGATTGGGACAGTGTAGAGGGAGCTTTACTCTGTATCTAATCCCGTGCTGCACCTGTCCTGGGAGTGTTTGATGGGGGACAGTGTAGAGGGAGCTTTACTCTGTATCTAACCCCGTGTTGTACCTGTCCTGGGAGTGTTTGATGGGGGACAGTGTAGAGGGAGCTTTACTCTGTATCTCACCCCGTGCTGTATCTGTCCTGGGTGTGTCTGATTGGGACAGTGTGGAGGGAGCTTTAGACTGTATCTAACCCCGTGCTGCACCTGTCCTGGGTGTGTTTGATGGGAACAGTATAGAGGGAGCTTTACTCTGTATCTAACCCCGTGCTGCACCTGTCCTGGGAGTGTTTCATGGGGACAATGTAGAGGGAGCTTCTCTCTGTATCGAACCCTGTGCTGTATCTGTCCTGGGTGTGTTTCATGGGGACAGTGTAGAGGGAGCTTTCCTCTGTATCTAACCCCGTGCTGCACCTGTCCTGAGTGTGTTTGATGGGGACAGTGTAGAGGGAGCTTCACTCTGTATCGAACCCCGTGCTGCACCTGTCCTGAGTGTGTTTGATGGGGACAGTGTACAGCGAGCTTTATTCTGTATCTAACCCCGTGGTGTACCTGTCCTGAGTGTGTTTGGTGGGGACAGTGTAGAGGGAGGTTTTCTCTGCATCAAAACACTTGATGAATCCACTCTTCGATCGCTTCAATGTGGGAACAAAGGGGGATCTAATTTTATCCAGTAATTGGATAGAGCTCTTGGGGCTAAAGTGGGATCAGGATGTTGAATTTGATGATCAGCCATGATCATAATGAATGTTGGAGCAGGCTGGAAGGGCCGAATGGCCTCCTCCTGCTTCTAGTTTGTGTGTTTATAAATGATGAAAAGGCAGCAGCAGTGGGAGTTCAATATGTGTGGATATTTCACAGCTTGATTCACACAATACACACAGCAATGTCGCTGATATCTTGGAAATGCTGCAAATGTTGTCAAACACAATACGCAGGGCACCTTAATGTTGCAATGTTACTCCCAAACTGTCATCCCACAGGGTCAACATTTCTGTACAATGTGAGTGAATCGTAAGTTAATATAGTTCAGTTTCAATGTTTAAAATAACCAGTCACTTTTCTGTGGCTGCTTTGGGAATGTCAGTGGAATGTAGTTCACAGTAAAGTCTGAAGAATTGTATTGGGGAATAATTGGAAGCAGTTTCCATTGAGAGCTTCCTGCATTCTGGAAATGTGTGTGATCTATTCAGAGATTGGAAATGATGGATGAATAAAGATACAGTTCTTTGTTACTGACATGAGATTGTGACCCTTGAAGTTTCACCAGTTCCATGTGCTGAGAGAAAGGAATGATTAAGCAACATCCAGCATTCAAATTCTCCAGAGAAGTTTAAAAGGCAGTGAAAGACTGAATACACAAACTCTGAGACAGACAGACACAACTGTATTCACAGCTTAAACTTGACGTTTGAATCTGCAGAGATGAGATCATGGTTGGAATAAACAAGAGTCCACACTGGGATGCTGAGCAATTTGAGTTCTGTTTTTCCTAAAAAGTCAACCTAAAAATCTGCAATTAAAAATTCCTTGGACAGAGCAGAGGGGATTTTACTCTGTGTGTTGTGTTTGAGTTGGAAGTGTTTTCTGAGCAGGGTGGTACAATGGCACAGTGGTTGGCACTGCTGCCTCAGCGTCAGGAACACGGGTTCAATTCCAGCCTCGGGTGACTGTCTGTGTGGAGTTTACACATTCTCCCCGTGTCTGCGTGGGTTTCCTCCGGGTGCCCCGGTTTCCTCCCACACTCCAAAGGTGTGCGGTTTAGGTTAATTGGCCATGCTAAATTGCCCCTTAGTGTCCAGGGATGTGTAGGTTCGGGGAATTAGCTCTGGTAAATGCATGGGGTTATGCGGATAGATGCTCTTTCGGAGAGTCAGTACAGACCCGATAGGCTGAATGGCCTCCTTCTGCACTGTGGTGATTGTATGGTTTTTGTGTCTATGAAGATTTACTCTGAAACACTGGGATTGAGGTTAAGGAGTGACTTAATGAAACCCTTCAAAATAATAAGTGAAATGGAGAGGGTGAATAAAGAAGAAAGCTAAAAGCAGAATACTGCAGATGCAGGAATCATGGGTGGCACAGAGGTTAGCACTGCTGCCTCAGAGCGCCAGGGACCCAGGGTCGATTCCAGGCTTGGGTCACTGTCTGTGCGGAGTCTGTACATTCTCCCCGTGTCTGCGTGGGTTTCCTCCGCCTGCTCCACTTTCCCCCCACAGTTCGAAAGACACGATGGTTAGGGTGCGTTGGCCATGCTAAATTCTCCCTCAGTGTCGCCGAACAGGCGCTGAAACAAAAACAGAAAATCTCAGCAGGTTTTAATGCAGTGAAACGCATTAAACAGCATCTGTGGAGAGGGAATAGAGCCAATGTTTCGAGTCAGGATGACCCACAGATGCTGATAAAGAGGAACATTTTCTGCTGGTTGGGGAGTCCAGGACTTGGGGACATTTGATTTTAGACAATGTTTGGTATTTTAGACTTTTAGGAGTGAAATGAAGAAACACTTTGCCACGTGGAACTTACAAAGAAACATAGAAAATAGGAACAGGTGGAGGCCATTCAGCCCTTCCATCCTGCTCCGCCATCCATTGTGACCATGGCTGATCATGGTTTCCTCCGGGTGCTCCGGTTTCCTCCCACAGTCAAAAGATGCCCAGGTTGGTTGATTGGCCGTGACAAATTGACCCTAGTTTCGGGGGGGATCAGCAGGGTAAATGTGTGGTGTTACGGGGATAGGGTGGGATTATTGTCGGTGCAGTCTCGATGGGCCGAATGGTCTCCTCCTGTTCCTATTTGCGACGTTTTTTTGTAAGTGTCAGGTACAATCTGCGACTGTACATCTTGTGTGTGTCTCAGTGTCAGCTCTGAAACCTGTACAGCACAATCCCATCCTGTTTCAGTCCCAGCCTGCCTCTGTATCTGTATCTCTCCCTCTGAAATTAGCTTGTCCTTTTCCTGAATAAGACTGACTACATTTCCAAAGGGCTGGATTCATACAATATAAACAGCAAGCTTTCTTCAAACGATGGTTTGCAAATGTTGGTGAGCTCAGTACACGTGGTACATTAATGTTACAATGAGATAGAATCTGTATTCAGACAACTGTCACCCCAGAGGCTCCAAACTTCACCGTGTTAACATTCTGACCAAACACTAAAGCTTTCCATAAAGCAAGGCTGACAAATCCCAATCCTCCTTTTCCGATGCGCTCTGACTGATATATTTCTCTCACTCACTATCTCTCGGTCCCCCTCTTGATCTCTGTCACTCCCTTTTTCTCACTCACTCAGTCTGTGTTTTCTCTGAATCTCTCTCTCTCTCCCTCTGAGAATCTGGAATGAAACATCAGTCAGCTTTTTTAGGTTTGTTCACAGTGAGCAATTTTCTTCAATGCTTTCTCAGATAAGGAGAGCAAAACTGTCCACAATACTGCAGGTGTGGTCTCACTGAGGCCCTGTCCAGCTGCAGTAAGACATCCTTGCTCCTGGAGTCACATCCTCTTGCAAAGAAGGACAACATCCCATTGGTCTTCCTAACTGCTTGCTTTCCTGCAAGCTCACTTCCAGTGACTGGTGTATAAGGACATCCAGGTCCCTTTGTACACCATCATTCCCAATCTATCACCATTTAACCTATACTCTGCCATTCTGTTTCTCCGTTCAAAGTGGATAACATCACATTTATCCACATGTGTGGTGTGTGAGTTTGTGTCCAAATACAGTCAAACTAAGACACAAACTGGGGCTTTAACCACACACACAGTGTTGTGTACAGTTTTATCCTCTTACCTAAGGAAATACATTCTTGTTGAGAGACTTCAATGACGTTTCACTGCATTAATTCCAGGGGTGGAGGGAGTGTCCCCTGAGGAAAGATTCAATAGACTGGACTTTTATTTTATGCACTTTGGAAGAATGAGAGGTGATCTCATTCAAACTCAGAGAGTTCTTACAGGGCCCAGCGGGGTAGAGACATAAAGATTTACACATTGGAAACAAGCCCTTTGGCCAAACTTGTCCATGCCACCCAGATTTTACCATTAAGCTAGTACCATTTGCCTGTTTGACATATATCCCTCCACACCAATCTTCCCAATATAACTGTCTAAATGCTTTCTAAAATGTAAAATTGTACCCGCCGCTACTACGACCTCTGGCAGCTTGTTCCAATTCCTCACCACCCTCTGTGTGAAAAGAATTGCCCTCTGGACCCTCTCCTCTCTCACCTTAAACCTGTGCCCTCTAGTTTTAGACTCCTCTCCCTTTTGGAAAAGATGTTGACGAGCTTATCAAAGGACAACAAAAATTACAGCACAGGAACAGGCCCTTCGGCCCTCCAAGCCTGCACCGACCATGCTGCCTGACTGAACTAAAACCCCCTACCCTTCCGGGGACCATATCCCTCTATTCCCATCCTATTCATGTAATTGTCCAGACACTCCGTAAAACTCACGATTGTGTCTGCTTCCACTACCTCCCCGGCAGTGAGTTCCAGGCACCCACCACCCTCTGTGTAAAAAACATGCCTCGTGCATCTCCTTTAAACCTTGCCTCTCGCACCTGAAACTTATGCCCCCGAGTAATTGACTCTTCGACCCAGAGAAAAAGCTTCTGAATATCCACTCTGACCATGCCCCTCATAATCTTGTAGACTTCTACCAGTTCACCCCTCAACCTCTGTCGTTCCAATGAGAACAAATCAAGTTTCTCCAACCTCTCCTCATAGCTAATGCCCTCCATACCAGGCAACATCCTGGTAAATCTTTTCTGAATCCTCTCCAAAGCCTCCACATTTTTCTGGCAGTGTGTCGATCAGAATTGAACACTATATTCCAAGTGCGGATTAACTGAGGTTCTATAAAGCTGCTATATTTATGCCTCATTATTTTATAGACCTCTATAAGACCACCCCTAAGTCAACTCAAGGACAAAAAGTCCCAGACTATCCAGCCTCTCATTATAACTCAAACCATCAAGACCCTGTAGCATCCCAGTAATTCTTTTGTGCGCACTTTCTGGTTTAATAATATCCTTTCTATAATAGGGTGACCAAAACAATACACAGCATTCCAAGTGTGGTCTTACCAATGCCTTGTATAACTTCAACAAGACGTCCCAACACCTGTATTCCATGTTCTGACCAATGAAACCAAGAGTGTGGAATGCCTTCTTCACCACTCTATCCACCTGTGACTCCACTTTCAAGGAGTTATCAATCTGTACCCCGAGATCTCTTTGTTCTGTAACTCTCACCAACACCCTACCATTAACTGAGTAAGTCCTGCGTTGGTTCAATCCACCAAAATGCATCACCTCGCATTTATCTAAATTAAACTCCATCTGCCATTCATCAGCCCACTGGCCCAATTGATCAAGATCCCGTTGCAATCCTAGATAACCTTCTTCACTGTCCACTATGCCATAAATGTTGGTGTCATTTGCAAACTTACGAACCATGCCTCCTGAATTCTCATCCAAATCATTAATATAAATGACAAATAACAGTGGACCCAGCACCGATCCCTGAGGCACCCCGCTGGTCACAGGCCTCCAGTTTGACAAAAAAACAACCCTCTACAACCACCTTCTGTCTTCTGTCATCAAGCCTATTTTATATCCATTTGGCTACCTCACCCTGGATCCCGTGAGATTTAACCAAATCCTGTCTGCTTTTGTTTTTAAATGTTTACAGTTTTAAACACTGAAACCTCTTGCCCGTGTTGGGAATATCAGTGCGGTTTGAGAAAAGCAAGCACTGATCCCACACTCAACACCCCCCAACACAGGACTGAGCAGAGAGTGTGAAATGTGACTGGTGTGAGTGTGGATTGTCTTTTAAAAGTGGGTAAGAAACACTCCCCCATTTTCAAATCTTTACCTTGTTTATGTAGCGTCTCCGACTCCCCTGTCACTCACTATCCATCTGAATTAATCTCTATTCCTCACTGTCTAACTGTTACTCTCTGCATTGCTCCCTCTCCCTATCTCTCTGTTACTCTGCATCGCTCCATCTCTCGCTCTCTTCCTCTCTCTCTCTATCCCTCTCATCCACCATGTTGTTTATCGTTAAGGGGTCTAATCACGGAGAATTCAAACACTCTTTCTGTTTCTGTCCTGGCAGAATTAGCAACATGAGTGGATATTTCAAGACTGGATTCACACAATACAGACAGAACAGTATTTATATAATGGCTTCTGCAAATGCTGGTGAGCTCAGTACATGTGGTACCGAATGTTACAATGAGATGGAATCTGTATTCAGACAACTGTTACTCTGTGCATTGCTCTCTCTCATTCTCCCTACCTCTCTGTTACTCTGTATCTCTTCCTCTCTCTCTCTATCCCTCTCATCCACCATGTTGTTTATTGTTAAGGGGTCTAATCACGGAGAATTCAAACATTCTTTCTGTTTCTGTCTTGGCAGAATTAGCAACATGAGTGGAGATTTCAAGACTGGATTCACACAATACAGACAGAACGCTGGTGAGCTCAGTACACGTGGTACCTGAATGTTACAATAAGATAGAATCTGTATTCAGACAACTGTCACCCCACAGGGTCCAAACTTCACCGTGTTAATTTGATTTGATTTGATTGATTTGTATTGGGATGCAGTGAAAAGTATTGTTTCTTGTGCGCTATACAGACAAAACATACCGTTCATAGAGTACACAGGGGAGAAGGAGAGGAAAGGGTGCAGAATATAGTGTTGCAGTTACCGGTAGGGTGTAGATACAGTGTAGAGGGAGCTTTACTCTGTATGTAACCCCGTGCTGTACCGGTCCTGGGTGTGTTTGATGGGGACAGTGTGGAGAGAGCTTTACTCTGTATCTAACCCTGTGCTGTAACTGTCCTGGGTGTGTTTGATGGGGACAGTGTGGAGGGAGCTTTCCTCTGTATCTAACCCCGGGCTGTACCTGTCCTGGGTGTGTTTGATGGGGACAGTGTGGAGGGAGCTTTCCTCTGTATCTAACCCCGTGCTGTACCTGTCCTGGGTGTGTTTGATGGGGACAGTGTAGAGGGAGCTTTACTCTGTATGTAACCCCATGCTCTATCTGTCCTGTGTGTGTTTGATGGAGACAGTGTAGAGGGAGCTTTACTCTGTATCTAACCCCATGCTCTATCTGTCCTGGGAGTGTTGGATGGGGACAGTGTAGAGGGAGCTTTACTCTGTATCTAACCCCATGCTCTATCTGTCCTGGGTGTGTTTGATGGGGACAGTGTAGAGGGAGCTTTACTCTGTATCTAACCCCGTGCTGGACCTGTCCTGGGAGTGTTTGTTGGGGACAGTGCAGAGGGAGCTTTACTCTATATCAAGCCCCGTGCTGTACCTGTCCTGTGTGTGTTTGATGGGGACAGTGGAGAGGGAGCTTTACTCTGTATCTAACCCCATGCACTATCTGTCCTGTGTGTGTTTGATGGGGACAGTGTAGAGGGAGCTTTACTCTGTATCTAACCCCTTGTTGTACCTGTCCTGTGTGTGTTTGATGGGGACAGTGTGGAAGCAGCTTTTCCCTTTATCTAACCCCGTGTTGTATCTGTCCTGTGTGTGTTTGATGGGGGACAGTGCAGAGGGAGCTTTACTCTGTATCTAACCCCGTGTTGTATCTGTCCTGTGTGTGTTTGATGGGGACAGTGCAGAGGGAGCTTTACTCTGTATCTAACCCCGTCTTGTATCTGTCCTGTGTGTGTTTGATGGGGACAGTGTGCAGGGAGCTTTATTCTGGAACCCCATGCTGAACATGTCCTGTGAGTGTTTGATGGGGACAGTGTCGAGGGGGTTTTACTCTCCATCGAACCCCGTGCTGTACCTGTCCTGGGAGTGTTTGATGGGGACAGTGTGGAGGGAGCTTGACTCTGTATCTAACCCCGTGCTGTACCTGTCCTGGGAGTGTTTGATGGGGACTGTGTGGAGGGATCTTGACACTGTATCTAACCCCGTATTGTACCTGTCCTGGGAGTGTTTAATGGGGACAGTGTAGAGGGAGCTTTACTCTGTATCTAACCCCGTGCTGTACCTGTCCTGGGAGTGTTTGATGGGGACAGTGTGGAGGGAGCTTTACTCGATATCTAGCCCCGTGCTGTATCTGTCCTGGGAGTGTTTGATGGGGACAGTGTGGAGGGAGCTTTAATCTGTATCTAACCCCGTGCTGTACCTGTCCTGGGAGTGTTTGATGGGGACAGTGTAGAGGGAGCTTTACTCTGCATCAAACCCCGTGCTCTATCTGTCCTGGGAGTGTTTGATGGGGACAGTGTAGAGGGAGCTTTACTCTGCATCAAACCCCGTGCTCTATCTGTCCTGGGACTATTTGATGGGGACAGTGTAGAGGGAACTTTACTTTGTATCTAAACCCGTGCTGTGTCTGTCCTGGGAGTGTTTGATGGGGACCGTGTAGAGGGAGTTTTACTCTGTATCTAACCCCGTGCTGTACCTGTCCTGGGAGTGTTTGATGGGGACAGTGTAGAGGGAGCTTTACTCTGTATCTAGCCCCGTGCTCCACATGTCCTGGGAGTGTTTGATGGGGACAGTGTAGAGGGAGCTTTACTCTGTATCTAACCCCGTGCTGTACCTGTCCTGGGAGTGTTTGATGGGGACAGTGTAGAGGGAGCTTTACTCTGTATCTAGCCCCGTGCTCCACATGTCCTGGGAGTGTTTGATGGGGACAGTGTAGAGGGAGCTTTACTCTGTATCTAGCCCCGTGCTCCACATGTCCTGGGAGTGTTTGATGGGGACAGTGTAGAGGGAGCTTTACTCTGTATCTAACCCCATGCTCGACCTGTCCTGGGAGTGCTGGATGGGGGACAATGCAAAGGAAGCTTTACTCTGTCTCTTACCGCGTGCTGTATCTATCCTGGGTGTGTTTGATGGGGACAGTGTAGAGGGAGCTTTAGTCTATATCTAGCCCCGTGCTGTACCTGTCCTGGCAGTGTTTGATGGGGACCGTGTGGAGGGAGCTTTACTCTGTATCTAACCCCGTGCTCCACATGTCCTGGGAGTGTTTGATGGGGACAGTGTCGAGGGAACTTTACTCTGGATCTAACCCCGTGCTGTATCCATCCTGCGTGTGTTTGATGGGGACAGTGTAGAGGAAGCTTTACTCTGTATCTAACCCCGTGCTGTACCTGCCCTGGGAGTGTTTGATGGGGACAGTGTGCAGGGAGCTTTATTCTGTATCTAACCCCATGCTGTATCTGTCCTGTGTGTGTTTGATGAGGACAGTGTGAAGGGAGCTTTATTCTGTAACCCCATGCTGAACATTCCTGTGAGTGTTTGATGGGGACAGTGTAGCGGGAGTTTTACTCTGTATCTAACCCCGTGCTCCACCTGTCCTGGGAGTGTTTGATGGGGACAGTGTAGAGGGAGCTTTACTCTGTATCTAACCCCATGCTGTACCTGTCCTGGGAGTGTTGGATGGGGGGCAATGCAGAGGGAGCTTTATTCTGTATCTAAACGCGTGCTGTACCTGTCCTGGGAGTGTTTGATGGGGACAATGTAGAGGGAGCTTTACCCTGCATCAAACCGCGTGCTCTATCCGTCCTGGGACTATTTGATGGGGACAGTCTCGAGGGGGCTTTACTGGGTATCTAACGACGTGCTGTTCCTGTCCTGGATGTGTTTGATGGGGACAGTGTAGAGGGAACTTTACCCTGTACCTAGCCCATGCTGTGGTTGTCCTGGGAGTGATTGATGGGGACAGTAGAGAGGGAGCTTTACTTTGTTTCTAACCCCGTGCTCTATCTTTCCTGGGAGTATTTCATGTGGACAGTGCACAGGGAGCTTTACTCTGTATCTAGCTCCGAGTTGTCCCTGTCCAGGGAGTGTTTGATGGGGGACGATGTAGAGGGAGCTTTACTCTCTATCGAGACCCGTCCTGTCCCTGTCCTGGGTGATTTGGTGTGGACAGTGGGGAAGCAGCTTTTCCCTGTATCCATCCCTATGCTGTATCTATCATTGGATCGTTTGATAGTGACAGGGTGGAGGGAGCTTGACTCTGTATCTAACCCCGTGCTGTACCTGTCCTGGGAGTGTTTGATGGGGACAGTGTAGAGGGAGCTTTACTCTGTATCTAATCCCATGCTCTATCTGTCCTGTGTGTGTTTGATGGGGACAGTGTGCAGGGAGCTTTATTCTGGAACCCCATGCTGAACATGTCCTGGGGGTTTTTGATGGGGACAGTGTAGAGGGAGCTTTATTCTGTAACCCCATGCTGAACATGTCCTGTGTGTGTTTGATGGGGACAGTGTGCAGGGAGCTTTATTCTGTAACCCCATGCTGAACATGTCCTGGGGGTTTTTGATGGGGACAGTGTAGAGGGAGCTTTTCTCTGTATCTAACCCCGTGCTCCACCTCTCCTGGGAGTGTTTGATGGGGACAGTGCAGAGGGAGCTTTACTCTGTATCTAACCCCGTGCTGTACCTGTCCTGGGAGTGTTTGATGCGGACAGTGTAGAGGGAAAATTACTCTGTATCTAACCGTGTGCTGTACTTGTCCTGGGAGTGTTTGATGGGGACAGTGTAGAGGGAACTTTACTTTGCATCTAACCCCGTACTGTACCTGTCCTGGGAGTGTGTGATGCGGACAGTGCAGAGGGAGCTTTACTCTGTATCTCACCCTGTGCTGTACCTGTCCTGGGAGTGTTTGATGGGGGACAGTGTAGAGGGAGCTTTACTCTGTATCTAACCCCGTGATGTACCTGTCCTGGGAGTGTTTGATGGGGGACAGTGTAGAGGGAGCTTTACTCTGTATCTAACCCCGTGCTGTACCTGTCCTGGGAGTGTTTGATGCGGACAGTGGAGAGGGAACTTTACTTTGCATGTAACCCCGTCCTGTACCTGTCCTGGGAGTGTTTGAAGGGGACAGTGTCGAGGGAGCATTACTCTGTATCGCACCCTGTGCTGTACCTGTCCTGGGAGTGTTTGAAGGGGACAGTGTAGAGGGAGCTTTACTCTGTATCTAACCCCGTGCTGTACCTGTCCTGCGAGTGTTTGATGGGGGACAGTGCAGAGGGAGCTTTACTCTGTATCTAACCCCGTGCTGCACCTGTCCTGGGAGTGTTTGATGGGGACAGTGTCGAGGGAGCATTACTCTGTATCGCACCCTGTGCTGTACCTGTCCTGGGAGTGTTTGAAGGGGACAGTGTAGAGGGAGCTTTACTCTGTATCTAACCCCGTGCTGTACCTGTCCTGCGAGTGTTTGATGGGGGACAGTGCAGAGGGAGCTTTACTCTGTATCTAACCCCGTGCTGCACCTGTCCTGGGAGTGTTTGATGGGGACAGTGTAGAGGGAGCTTTACTCTGTATCTAACCCCGTGCTGTACCTGTCCTGGGAGTGTTTGATGGGGGACAGTGTAGAGGGAGCTTTACTCTGTATCTAACCCCGTGCTGTACCTGTCCTGGGAGTGTTTGATGTGGACAGTGCAGAGGGAGCTTTACTCTGTATCTAACCCCGTGCTGTACCTGTCCTGGGAGTGTTTGATGGGGACAGTGCAGAGGGAGCTTTACTCTGTATCTAACCCCGTGCTGTACCTGTCCTGGGAGTGTTTGATGGGGGACAGTGTAGAGGGAGCTTTACTCTGTATCTAACCCTGTGCTGTACCTGTCCTGGGAGTGTTTGATGGGGACAGTGCAGAGGGAGCTTTACTCTGTATCTAACCCCGTGCTGTACCTGTCCTGGGAGTGTTTGATGGGGGACAGTGTAGAGGGAGCTTTACTCTGTATCTCACCCTGTGGTGTACCTGTCCTGAGAGTGTTTGATGGGGACAGTGTAGAGGGAACTTTACTCTGTATCTAACCCCGTGCTGTACCTGTCCTGGGAGTGTTTGATGGGGACAGTGTAGAGGGAACTTTACTTTGCATCTAACCCCGTGCTGTACCTGTCCTGGGAGTGTGTGATGCGGACAGTGTAGAGGGAGCTTTACCCTGTACCTAGCCCATGCTGTCCTTGATCTGTGTGTGTTTGATGGGGACAGTGACGAGGGAGCTTTACTCTGTATCTAACCCCGTGCTGTACCTGTCCTGGGAGTGTTTGATGGGGGCAGTGTAGAGGGAGCTTTACTCTGTATCTAACCGTGTGCGGTACCTGTCCTGGGAGTGTTTGATGGGAACAGTGTAGAGGGAGCTTTACTCTGCATCTAACCCCGTACTGTACCTGTCCTGGGAGTGTTTGATGGGGACAGTGTAGAGGGAGCTTTACTCTGTATCTAACCCCGTGATGTACCTGTCCTGGGAGTGTTTGATGGGGGACAGTGTCGAGGGAGCTTTACTCTGTATCTAGCCCCGTGCTGTACCTGTCCTGGGAGTGTTTGATGCGGACAGTGTTGAGGGAACTTTACTTTGCAGGAACCCCGTACTGTACCTGTCCTGGGAGTGTTTGATGCGGACAGAGCAGAGGGAGCATTACTCTGTATCTCACCCTGTGCTGTACCTGTCCTGAGAGTGTTTGATGGGGACAGTGTAGAGGGAGCTTTACTTTGCATCTAACCCCGTGCTGTACCTGTCCTGGGAGTGTGTGATGCGGACAGTGTAGAGGGAACTTTACCCTGTACCTAGCCCATGCTGTCCTTGTCCTGGGAGTGATTGATGGGGACAGTGTAGATGGAACATTACTTTGTATCTAACCCCGTGCTGTACCTGTGGAGGGAGTGTTTGATGGGGACAGTGTAGAGGGAGCTTTACTCTGTATCTAACCCCATGCTCTATCTGTCCTGTGTGTGTTTGATGGGGACAGTGTCGAGGGAGCTTTACTCTGTATCAAACCCCGTGCTGTACCTGTCCTGGGAGTGTTTGATGGGGACAGTGTAGAGGGAGCTTTACTCTGTATCGAACCCTGTGCTGTACCTGTCCTGGGAGTGTTTGATGGGGACAGTGTAGAGGGAGCTTTACTTTGCATCTAACCCCGTGCTGTACCTGTCCTGGGAGTGTGTGATGCGGACAGTGTAGAGGGAACTTTACCCTGTACCTAGCCCATGCTGTCCTTGTCCTGGGAGTGATTGATGGGGACAGTGTAGATGGAACATTACTTTGTATCTAACCCCGTGCTGTACCTGTGGAGGGAGTGTTTGATGGGGACAGTGTAGAGGGAGCTTTACTCTGTATCTAACCCCATGCTCTATCTGTCCTGTGTGTGTTTGATGGGGACAGTGTCGAGGGAGCTTTACTCTGTATCTAACCCCGTGCTGTACCTGTCCTGGGAGTGTTTGATGGGGACAGTGTAGAGGGAGCTTTACTCTGTATCGAACCCTGTGCTGTACCTGTCCTGGGAGTGTTTGATGGGGACAGTGTAGAGGGAACTTTACTTTGCATCTAAACCCGTGCTGTACCTGTCCTGGGAGTGTGTGATGCGGACAGTGTAGAGGGAACTTTACCCTGTACCTCGCCCATGCTGTCCGTGTCCTGGGAGTGATTGATGGGGACAGTGTAGATGGAACTTTACTCTGTATCTAACCCCGTGCTGTACCTGTGGAGGGAGTGTTTGATGGGGACAGTGTAGCGGGAGCTTTACTCTGTATCTGACCCCGTGCTGTACCTGTCCTGGGAGTGTTTGATGGGGACAGTGTAGAGGGAGCTTTACTCTGTATCTAACCCCGTGCTGTACCTGTCTTGGGAGTGTTTGATGGGGACAGTGCAGAGGGAGCTTTACTCTGTATCTAACCCTGTGCTGTACCTGTCCTGGGAGTGTTTGATGGGGACAGTGTAGAGGGAGCTTTACTCTGTATCTAACCCCGTGCTGTACCTGTCTTGGGAGTGTTTGATGGGGACAGTGCAGAGGGAGCTTTACTCTGTATCTAACCCTGTGCTGTACCTGTCCTGGGAGTGTTTGAAGGGGACAGTGCAGAGGGAACTTTACTCTGTATCTAACCCCGTGCTGTACCTGTCCTGGGAGTGTTTGATGGGGACAGTGTAGAGGGAGCTTTACTCTGTATCGAACCCTGTGCTGTACCTGTCCTGGGAGTGTTTGATGGGGACAGTGTAGAGGGAACTTTACTTTGCATCTAACCCCGTGCTGTACCTGTCCTGGGAGTGTGTGATGCGGACAGTGTAGAGGGAACTTTACCCTGTACCTAGCCCATGCTGTCCTTGTCCTGGGAGTGTTTGATGGGGACAGCGTAGATGGAACTTTACTCTGTATCTAACCCCGTGCTGTACCTGTCCTGGGAGTGTTTGATGGGGACAGTGTCGAGGGAGCTTTACTCTGTATCTAACCCCGTGCTGTACCTGTCCTGCGAGTGTTTGATGGGGACAGTGTAGAGGGAACTTTGCTCTGTATCTAACCCCATGCTGTACCTGTCCTGGGAGTGCTTGATGGGGACAGTGTAGAGGGAGCTTTGCTCTGTATCTAACCGCGTGCTGTACCTGTACTGGGAGTATTTGATGGGGACAGTGCAGAGGGAGGTTTACTCTGTATCTCACCCTGTGCTGTACCTGTCCTGGGAGTGTTTGATGGGGACAGTGTAGAGGGAACTTTATTTTGCATCTAACCCCGTACTGTACCTGTCCAGGGAGTGTGTGATGCGGACAGTGCAGAGGGAGCTTTATTCTGTATCTCACCCTGTGCTGTACCTGTCCTGGGAGTGTTTGATGCGGACAGTGCAGAGGGAGCATTACTCTGTATCTCACCCTGTGCTGTACCTGTCCAGGGAGTGTTTGATGTGGACAGTGTAGAGGGAGCTTTACTCTGTATCTAACCCCGTGCTGTACCTGTCCTGGTAGTGTTTGATGGGGACAGTGTAGAGGGAGCTTTACTCTGTATCTAACCCCGTGCTGCACCTGTCCTGGGAGTGTTTGATGGGGACAGTGTAGAGGGAGCTTTACTCTGTATCTAACCCCGTGCTGTACCTGTCCTGGGAGTGTTTGATGGGGGACAGTGTAGAGGGAGCTTTACTCTGTATCTAACCCCGTGCTGTACCTGTCCTGGGAGTGTTTGATGTGGACAGTGCAGAGGGAGCTTTACTCTGTATCTAACCCCGTGCTGTACCTGTCCTGGGAGTGTTTGATGGGGACAGTGCAGAGGGAGCTTTACTCTGTATCTAACCCCGTGCTGTACCTGTCCTGGGAGTGTTTGATGGGGGACAGTGTAGAGGGAGCTTTACTCTGTATCTAACCCTGTGCTGTACCTGTCCTGGGAGTGTTTGATGGGGACAGTGCAGAGGGAGCTTTACTCTGTATCTAACCCCGTGCTGTACCTGTCCTGGGAGTGTTTGATGGGGGACAGTGTAGAGGGAGCTTTACTCTGTATCTCACCCTGTGGTGTACCTGTCCTGAGAGTGTTTGATGGGGACAGTGTAGAGGGAACTTTACTCTGTATCTAACCCCGTGCTGTACCTGTCCTGGGAGTGTTTGATGGGGACAGTGTAGAGGGAACTTTACTTTGCATCTAACCCCGTGCTGTACCTGTCCTGGGAGTGTGTGATGCGGACAGTGTAGAGGGAGCTTTACCCTGTACCTAGCCCATGCTGTCCTTGATCTGGGAGTGATTGATGGGGACAGTGTAGAGGGAACTTTACTCTGTATCTAGCCCCGTGCTGTACCTGTCCTGGGAGTGTTTGATGCGGACAGTGTTGAGGGAACTTTACTTTGCAGGAACCCCGTACTGTACCTGTCCTGGGAGTGTTTGATGCGGACAGTGCAGAGGGAGCATTACTCTGTATCTCACCCTGTGCTGTACCTGTCCTGAGAGTGTTTGATGGGGACAGTGTAGAGGGAGCTTTACTTTGCATCTAACCCCGTGCTGTACCTGTCCTGGGAGTGTGTGATGCGGACAGTGTAGAGGGAACTTTACCCTGTACCTAGCCCATGCTGTCCTTGTCCTGGGAGTGATTGATGGGGACAGTGTAGATGGAACATTACTTTGTATCTAACCCCGTGCTGTACCTGTGGAGGGAGTGTTTGATGGGGACAGTGTAGAGGGAACTTTACTCTGTATCTAACCCCATGCTCTATCTGTCCTGTGTGTGTTTGATGGGGACAGTGTCGAGGGAGCTTTACTCTGTATCTAACCCCGTGCTGTACCTGTCCTGGGAGTGTTTGATGGGGACAGTGTAGAGGGAGCTTTACTCTGTATCGAACCCTGTGCTGTACCTGTCCTGGGAGTGTTTGATGGGGACAGTGTAGAGGGAACTTTACTTTGCATCTAAACCCGTGCTGTACCTGTCCTGGGAGTGTGTGATGCGGACAGTGTCGAGGGAACTTTACCCTGTACCTCGCCCATGCTGTCCGTGTCCTGGGAGTGATTGATGGGGACAGTGTAGATGGAACTTTACTCTGTATCTAACCCCGTGCTGTACCTGTGGAGGGAGTGTTTGATGGGGACAGTGTAGCGGGAGCTTTACTCTGTATCTGACCCCGTGCTGTACCTGTCCTGGGAGTGTTTGATGGGGACAGTGTAGAGAGAGCTTTACTCTGTATCTAACCCCGTGCTGTACCTGTCTTGGGAGTGTTTGATGGGGACAGTGCAGAGGGAGCTTTACTCTGTATCTAACCCTGTGCTGTACCTGTCCTGGGAGTGTTTGATGGGGACAGTGTAGAGGGAGCTTTACTCTGTATCTAACCCCGTGCTGTACCTGTCTTGGGAGTGTTTGATGGGGACAGTGCAGAGGGAGCTTTACTCTGTATCTAACCCTGTGCTGTACCTGTCCTGGGAGTGTTTGAAGGGGACAGTGCAGAGGGAACTTTACTCTGTATCTAACCCCGTGCTGTACCTGTCCTGGGAGTGTTTGATGGGGACAGTGTAGAGGGAGCTTTACTCTGTATCGAACCCTGTGCTGTACCTGTCCTGGGAGTGTTTGATGGGGACAGTGTAGAGGGAACTTTACTTTGCATCTAACCCCGTGCTGTACCTGTCCTGGGAGTGTGTGATGCGGACAGTGTAGAGGGAACTTTACCCTGTACCTAGCCCATGCTGTCCTTGTCCTGGGAGTGTTTGATGGGGACAGCGTAGATGGAACTTTACTCTGTATCTAACCCCGTGCTGTACCTGTCCTGGGAGTGTTTGATGGGGACAGTGTCGAGGGAGCTTTACTCTGTATCTAACCCCGTGCTGTACCTGTCCTGCGAGTGTTTGATGGGGACAGTGTAGAGGGAACTTTGCTCTGTATCTAACCCCATGCTGTACCTGTCCTGGGAGTGCTTGATGGGGACAGTGTAGAGGGAGCTTTGCTCTGTATCTAACCGCGTGCTGTACCTGTACTGGGAGTATTTGATGGGGACAGTGCAGAGGGAGGTTTACTCTGTATCTCACCCTGTGCTGTACCTGTCCTGGGAGTGTTTGATGGGGACAGTGTAGAGGGAACTTTATTTTGCATCTAACCCCGTACTGTACCTGTCCAGGGAGTGTGTGATGCGGACAGTGCAGAGGGAGCTTTATTCTGTATCTCACCCTGTGCTGTACCTGTCCTGGGAGTGTTTGATGCGGACAGTGCAGAGGGAGCATTACTCTGTATCTCACCCTGTGCTGTACCTGTCCAGGGAGTGTTTGATGTGGACAGTGTAGAGGGAGCTTTACTCTGTATCTAACCCCGTGCTGTACCTGTCCTGGGAGTGTTTGATGGGGACAGTGTAGAGGGAGCTTTACTCTGTATCTAACCCCGTGCTGTACCTGTCCTGGGAGTGTTTGATGGGGACAGTGGAGAGGGAACTTTACTTTGCATCTAACCCCGTGCTGTACCTGTCCTGGGAGTGTGTGATGCGGAGAGTGTAGAGGGAACTTTACCCTGTACCTCGCCCATGCTGTCCGTGTCCTGGGAGTGTTTGATGGGGACAGTGTAGATGGAACTTTACTTTGTATCTAACCCCGTGCTGTACCTGTGGAGGGAGTGTTTGATGGGGACAGTGCAGAGGGAGCTTTACTCTGTATCTAACCCCGTGCTGCACCTGTCCTGGGAGTGTTTGATGGGGACAGTGCAGAGGGAGCTTTACTCTGTATCTAACCCCGTGCTGCACCTGTCCTGGGAGTGTTTGATGGGGACAGTGCAGAGGGAGCTTTACTCTGTATCTAACCCTGTGCTGTACCTGTCCTGGGAGTGTTTGATGGGGACAGTGTAGAGGGAGCTTTACTCTGTATCTCACCCTGTGCTGTACCTGTCCTGAGATTGTTTGATGGGGACAGTGGAGAGGGAACTTTACTCTGTATCTAAACCCGTACTGTACCTGTCCTGGGAGTGTGTGATGCGGACAGTGCAGAGGGAGCATTACTCTGTATCTCACCCTGTGCTGTACCTGTCCTGGGAGTGTTTGATGGGGACAGTGTAGAGGGAACTTTACTCTGTATTTAACCCTGTGCTGTACCTGTCCTGGGAGTGTTTGATGGGGACAGTGGAGAGGGAACTTTACTTTGCATCTAACCCCGTGCAGTACCTGTCCTGGGAGTGTGTGATGCGGACAGTGTAGAGGGAACTTTACCCTGTACCTAGCCCATGCTGTCCTTGTCCTGGGAGTGATTGATGGGGACAGTGTAGATGGAACATTACTTTGTATCTAACCCCGTGCTGTACCTGTGGAGGGAGTGTTTGATGGGGACAGTGTAGAGGGAGCTTTACTCTGTATCTAACCCCATGCTGTACCTGTCCTGGGAGTGTTTGATGGGGACAGTGTAGAGGGAGCTTTACTCTGTATCTAACCCCGTGCTGTACCTGTCCTGGGAGTGTTTGATGGGGACAGTGCAGAGTTAGCTTTACTCTGTATCTAACCCCGTGCTGTACCAGTCCTGGGAGTGTTTGATGGGGACAGTGTAGGGGGAGCTTTGCTCTGTATCTAACCCCGTGCTGTACCTGTCCTGGGAGTGTTTGATGGGGACAGTGCAGAGGGAGGTTTACTCTGCATCTAACCCTGTGCTGTACCTGTCCTGGGAGTGTTTGATGGGGACAGTGCAGAGGGAGCTTTACTCTGTATCTAACCCCATGCTGTACCTGTCCTGAGAGTGTTTGATGGGGACAGTGTAGAGGGAGCTTTACTCTGTATCTAACCCCGTGCTGTACCTGTCCTGGGAGTGTTTGATGGGGACAGTGTAGAGGGAGCTTTACCCTATATCTAACCCCGTGCTGCATCTGTCCTGGGAGTGTTTGATGTGGACAGTGTAGAGGGAGCTTTACTCTGTATCTAACCCCGTGCTGCACCTGTCCTGGGAGTGTTTGATAGTGACAGTGTAGAGGGAGCTTTACTCTGTATCTAATCCCGTGCTGTACCTGTCCTGGGAGTGTTTGATGGGGACAGTGTAGAGGGAGCTTTACTCTGTATCTAACCCCGTGCTGTACCTGTCCAGGGTATGTTTGATGGGGACAGTGTCGAGGGAGCTTTACTCTGTACCTAACCCCGTGCTGTACCTGTCCTGGGAGTGTTTGATGGGGTCGGTGCAGAGGGAGTTTTACTCTGTATCTAAGCCCGTGCTGTACCTGTCCTGGTCGTGCTTGATGTGGACAGTGTAGAGGGAGCTTTACTCTGTATCTAACCCCGTGCTGTCCCTGTCCTGGGACTGTTTGATTCGGGACCGGATAGAGGGAGCTGTATCTGTATCTAACCCCGTGCTGTACCTATCTCTTACGCACTCTCTCACACACATACACTGTACACAAGACTCCAGGTGTGGTCTCACCGAGGCTCTGTCCAGCTGCAGTACGACATCCTTGCTCTTCTACTCCAATCCTCTTGCAATGAAGGACAACATGGGTGTCACAGTGGTTAGCTCTGCTGCCTCACAGTGCAACGGACCCGGGTTCAATTTTGGTCTCGGGTCACTGTCTGTGTGGAGTTTGCACGTTCTCCCCGTGTCTGCGTGGGTTTCCTCCGGGTGCTCCGGTTTCCTCCCACACTCCAAAGATGCGCGCGTTAGGTTGATTGGCCGTGATAAATTGCCCCTTAATGCCAGGGAGATTCGGATATTGTGAGTGAGACTGTGGGACTGTTCTCTATCTGTGTGTGTGTGTGAGGCTGTGCGTGTATCTATGTGTGTGCATCAGTGCGTTTGTGTGTGTTTCACTATCTTCCTGTCTCTCAGTCCCCCAGTCCCAGAATCTGCTTCTCTTTACACAGATGCTGCCTGTCCTGCTCAGTATTCCGGCATTGACTATTTCACAATCTGAGGAGTTGTGAATGCTGTGATCATCAGCAAACATCTCACCTATGGAGGGAAGGTCAGTGTTGGAGCAGCTGAAGATGGTTGGGGCCTCGGACACTCACCCTGAGGAACTCCTGCAGTGATGTCCCGGGACTGAGAGGATCGGCTTTGAGATAATCGGCACATTGGGGGAAAGCTTGGAAAGCAGAGGATGCTGATTTAAGGTAAATGGCGACAGCGGCAACATGAGGCAATATCTGTGGCTTTGGAGTGATCCTTGTTGTACCCCACTATTAGCTGCTTGCCCTCCTGAATATCTCACTGTTACTCTCTGCATTACTATCTCATCCCTATCTCTCAGTGACTCTGCCTCTCTCCATCTCTCCGGGGAAATTATAATGGGGAGCAAAAAAATGGCAGCAGAATTGAACATATACTTTGGTTCTGTCTTCACAAAAGAGGCACAGATAACCTGGCAGAAATGTTAGGGAACCAATACTTTAGTGAGAGTGTGGAATTGAATTGAAGGAAATCAGTATTAGTCAGAAAATGGTGCTGGGGGAATGAATGGGGTTAAAGGCTGACAAATCCCCAGGGCCTGATAATCTACATCCCAGAGTATTAAAGGAAGCGGCGCTGGAAATATTGGATGCATTGCTGGTCATCTTCCAAAATTCTATAGACTCTGGAGCAGTTCCTACAGATTGGGGGGTGGCAAATGTAACCCCACTATTTAAAATCATCTTTTCACTTGCGTGTAATTTATCACAGAACACGGGCAGCATGGGCTTATCGAGAATGATGGGATAGTGTTGGGGTGGAGAAGTTATTCCTTCAAGTGGAAATCAGTGTAGTTTTGAAATGTGTTGAGGGTTTCTGCCTCTCCCCATTCAATCCTTCCCAACCTCTCTGTCGAGGCTCCTTCTCACTTTCTACCAGACAATTATTTGTGTTCGGGAGCGGGTGCAGAATTGCCCCCCCCCCGATTGCCCGCCCTCCCGAATTGCCCGCCCCCCCGAATTGCCCGCCCCCCCGAATGCCCGCCCCCCCCGATTGCCCCCCCCCGATTGCCCCCCCCGATTGCCCGCCCCCCGATTGCCCGCCCCCCGAGTGCCCGCCCCCCGAGTGCCCGCCCCCGAACTGCCCGCCCCCGAATTGCCCGCCCCCGAATTGCCCCGCCCCCGAATTGCCCCGCCCCCGAATTGCCCGCCCCCGAATTGCCCCGCCCCCGAATTGCCCGCCCCCGAATTGCCCGCCCCCGAATTGCCCCGCCCCCGAATCCCACTCTAATCACCCCCCCACTCACTCTGAGGAACTCACCGCCAAAGCCCTCTGAGCCACTCCCAATCCTTCTCAACCCGCTGCCCTCAATCTCCACTAATTCCCCCCCAAAACTCCCCTTTCCCCCACCTGATTCCCTGTCCCTCTGCCCGATCTGCTTCAATCCGACTCTGTAAGCACCCCCTCCCCCCGCTCAATCTCTCTGACACCCACTGCCAATCTGACTCTCAGCCCCCTGAATCCTCCAAGTTCCTGCCCCAAATCCTCAGCCCCCCCCCAAAGGCTCCCTTTGCCCCCCCTGCCAAAATCAAGCCACCCAATCCTTCCTCAGTCCTCCCCACCCCTGAATCCCTCTGAGTCACCCCCCCACTCCGAATCGCTCGACACCCCCCCCAATTCTAACCCTGATGCAAGGCCCCACCCTAAATCCCTCTCTGAATTTCCCCCCTCCCAAATCCCTATAAATCCACCCCGCCCTCAATCCCTTTCCCTCCACCCCAACTCGCCCCCCCGCCATCTCCCTCTGACTCCCTACCCCATCCAGACCCTCCCCAGATTCTAAGCCCCTGAGATTCCTCTGGAATCCCCCCTGAATGTCTCCCGAGATCGCACCCACCCTCGCCACATTCCTCTGCCCCCGAATCCTGCTCCCTCTCCAATCCCACCCCTTCAATCTGTCTGAGCACCAAACCATGTCTTTTAATCCCCGTAAACCCCCCAATCCCTCCTGTATCCCTCAGAACCCCAGAAATTCCCCTCTGAGCCCCCTCTTCCCAAATCCCCCTCAATTCCCCCCGATTCCCTCCCTCTCAGCCCCGCTAAATCCCAAAGTCCCCATGAGACCCTTAAATCCCCCTGAATCCCTCTAATTCCCGACCACAATCCCTGAGTCTACCCCTACATCCCTCTCCACTCTCCCCCTTTAATCCCCCTCAATCCCCCCCCCACTCCAGCCAAATCTGTCGTCCCTCCTCACAATCCCTCTAAATCTCCCGATCCTTCCCTCTGAGCCCCGTATCCCTCTAAGTTCCCCTCTTTCCCCCCCCGCCCCTCTCAACCTGGCAAATTCCCACTCCCTCCCTGTGAACAGCCTCTGGACTGACAGATCCCCCCCTTTCTAATTAGTACCCCCCCCCCCCCCCTCCGCGTGTCCATCCCCGTCCACCACCCCCCTGTAAACAGCTCCTGGTGGAGTTGGATGTGGAAACTCTGCCCATTTTAAACATTAACGTTCAAATGACTAATTCCCTTGACACTGAGCAGCCTGTGTTATAACATCCCCCACCCCCATCCTGTACAACAGACCCCCTGTCTGATTCCCCCTCCCCCCTCCTCCATTGCCCCCTTTCTCTGATAACCCCTGACTCTGGTCAGCCCTTTCAGCAGTGCTGAATCCCTCTGAATTGCCCCCGATTCCCTCCCTCTGCGTTCCTGGGCCCTTGCTGCTTGTGAACAGCAAACCCGTGATCTGGCCCGTCCCCCACGAGAGAGCAGAGAGAGAGAGAGATATAAGAGACAGAGAAGTAGAGATATGGAGATAGAGAGAATGCTGCTGTAATTCAGACAGAATGATTCACAGAGAGGGGGAAGCAGAGATCAGAGAGATGGAGATGGGGAGGATGCGACTGTAATTCAGACTGATTCACAGAGAAGGAAGCAGAGATCAGAGAGAGGGGGAAGCAGATAGAGAGAGGGAAGCGATAGAGAGAGAGATGAGAGACAAATAAAAGCAGAGTTAATGTTAAAATTTTATTTGTTAATCACAAGTAGGCTTACATTAACACTGCAATGAAGTTATTGTGAAAAGATATAGAGATGGGGAGTGAGAGAGAATGCTGCTGTACTTCAGACAGAATGAGTCACAGAGAGGGAGCAGAGATAGACAGAGGGGGGAGCAGAGATAGAGAGAGAGAGACGGAGAGGAGGCTGCTGTGATTGAGATAAAATGATCCACAGAGAGAGAGAGAGACGGAGAGGCTGAGATACAAAGTGAGATGTCGAGATAAATAGAAAGTGGGGCTTTGGCAAGACAGAGTGACAAAGTTTCAGAGAGAGAGTGAAAGATAGAGAGAAGGAGAGAAAAAGGGAAAGATGCTGCCATTGTGAGAGGCTGAGGTATAAAGGATGGGGAGAGACCGGGATTGGAAAGATGTGGAGAAACAGTTCTGAGGATGGGGGAGTTGCACAGACAGAGCTTCAGGGAGAGGGATTGAAATCTGTGGGATTACATTGGAGCAGGGATCACTGGGAATGCCCCCTCCCCCTGACACACAGACCACTAACCCTCCGTGTAAAAGCCCCACCAGTCTATCTGTGAATAAAAATGAACGACAAAGACACGGGGACTTTTATTAATATTTTTCTCTCTGGTTATAGCTCTTGTCCGAGGATTCCTCACGGCAAAACTATTCGCTCTCTGCATCGCCAAAGTTTCCAAAGGAATTCTCCTTGGAAGAGAGAAAGAGAAAATAAAGTGAAATTTGATTAAACACAAAACAAAAGCTGATTATAAACAATAAAAGGCACAGCAAGATCCCAGGACTTGCTGAAATTCACAATCTCACTGGGGGGAGGTGGGGGAAACATTCATTTTCACCTCCTCATTATTAAACCCTGACAAAATGGGAACAAGTTTCAAATGCAATGAACTTCCAACTGCCTCCTGACTGTCCCGATATTGAATTTATTAAACACATCAAAGCATTCTGGGGGCTTTACTCCAGAGACAGGCCAGTGAATAAACACAGGAGGCCCCAATGAAGTTCCCACTTCTGTCAGTCACCTCTCTCCGCTCCCCCCCCCCTCTGTTTCTCCCTCTCCGTCTCCTACACACTTCCCCCAGATCTATATCTGTCCAATACCCCGTCTCTGGATAACCTGTCCTGATCTCTGCTCTGTTTCTCTCTCTCTCGAGGTGAATCTGGATTGAAATGCTCTCTCTAAGTTTCTGTCTGACCGTTTAAAATAAAACTCACAATCAAAAGGGAAATGAGAGGGGGGCGGGGGGGCAGGAAAATCCACAATCCCACCCTGAAGCGGCTGCTTCACATTTTATTGAACCATTGAATTCAGCCACTTAAACCCTGTTGGGGAATTAAGCGAATGCAAAAGTGCTGCTGAGATTTAGGCCGTGAAGTGCGGCCTAGTCACAGAGGCTGCATTATTCCTCAGGTGGAAAGAACAAACCCCCCTCTCTCCCACCCCCCAGTTAAACAGAACAATCTTCTCCATCCACACCCACAAATCCCAGCGCCCTGTCTAAACACACAAGCAGGACTCTGGGATTGAGAACAAGCCTTTCCCCCAGGCTCAGGAATTTGAATTTCAGCTCCCTCTCCCTCTCCCTCCTGAGTGCTTCACAGTGAGAGGGAGAGAGACTGGGAATGCTGCAATCAGGATCCCACAGGGAGTCCCACACTGCAGGAGGACACCTCCCCCCCCCCCCCCCCAGAGCCTCTGCCTCTATCCCCCTACCCCCCTCCACTGAGCACCCAACACTCCCCACCCCTTCTCTGTTCACCCTGTTTCTCTCTCTCTACCCCACCCTCCTTCCCCTCCATCTTTTTATGTTTAAAGCATGGGGCTCTGTCATAGTGTGAGGAATATGGGGCAGGGGGACGGAGCATGAGTGCACAGCAAGATCCCACACACACACAGCTTGAACACGGCCAGATACAAAGTGATTTTGAAGTGAGGATTGGGGTAAAGTGAGTGGGAAATGAGGGAACCACACGTCTCCCTCTCTTTCCCCTCCATCTCTCCCCCCCCCGCAAATGAAAATAATAAGTCACTCCAGCATTGGTGCTGTTTGTACATTCGATATGAACAGGGAACCTTCCACTTCGAGCACAGTCACACCCTTCTCCCATTCCCTCTGTCTCTCGCTGTTTCTCTCTTTCTCTGCCTCTATCTCTGAACATGTCCAGCCCCCTCTGT